>NC_134087.1:211431788-211732631 GCF_000715075.1 Nicotiana tabacum | reverse complement strand
GACAGGGGGCCGCCAACACCTTTGTGAAGAAGTGGCAACGGTATGTAAGAATGGTCACCTCAGAGAGTTCTTAAGTGACTGAACTATGAACAATTATGGTCGGAACAGAGACAAGCGGAATCCTTGAAACCAGGAGAAGAACTCCCACGCCAAATGATCAATATGATCTTCGAAGGGAATGAGATTAATGGGTTCACCTTTTCGGTAGCAAAGAAGATGAAAGTATCAATAACACATATTAAAAGACTCCGGGAAGACGATATCACTTTTATGGAGGAAGATGCAGACGAATTGTTGTTTCCACATAACGATGCACTGGTAATTTCTTTAAATTTATTAGATTTTAAGACTAAAAGTGTTCTATTAGATCCAGGAAGTTCAGCTAATATCATACAATGGACAGTACTGAAATATACATAATATGGTCCTCAACACTTTTTCACCTATTTTTATATCTTGAGTCAAAATTTACAACCTTTTGATTCAGGACTCGGTAAATGCCAGGACAACTTTATCAACCACCAACCTTAAGGCCCAGCTACCCCCGCCTCTCTCTCTATCACACACACTACTTAAATATTATTGTAGCTAAGTAGTGCCTTCATGGATAATTTAATTAAAAAAGTCTTTTTTCGATATAAGGCAAACTTAGCTTCTTATATTATTTTGTTAGCCTAAACGTCTTCTTAATTAGATCCTAATCCCTTCCTGGTAGGCCTAAGACCAACAAAAAGGTTAGAGTCCCACGTTAAAATTGGTTGGGGAATGGGCTGGCGGTTTCCTATATAAACTTGGGCAATCCTCTCTTCATGAGCTAACTTTGGGATTAAGTTAGATCCAAGGTATATATTTTGACATGGTATCAGAGCCAGGTTTGTTCCTATTTGTACCCCGTGTTATATTGTCCATACTACAGTTGGCGGTCTGAGCTGCGAGAGTGTGTTAGAGTGGGTTAAAGTTCCACATTGATTGGAATATTGGCTAGCGGTCTCCTTATATAGACTTGGGTAATCCTTTCCTCATAAGCTAGTATAAGGAAAGATATATAGTTGTTTTAGAGTAAGTTTTAACCAAAAGAACTACATTGTACTGGAACCAAGATAAAAGGCAAGACTGTCAATGCTGAGATCTATAGAATGGCCTTTGCAAGATGTGTTTACTACACTTGGCAAGAAATGAATCTAAGGGTATTTCAGAGTAACCAAAAAGGTATTGGGATGATTACAAGACAATTGATTCAGGAAATATTCTGTAGAGGGATCATGAAGCATACAATGGCCAGGAGGCTTAAAAGCTTAAACTTATACCCATAGCGTAATTACATTGATAGGTTATTATAGTGGATTGTAGTAGGTAGATTGTTTGGTAACTGCTTAGAAGTTCTGTAGTTGCTAAGAATTTTGAGTCTTCATTCCTAACTCTAGACACTTTTTATTGATTAGATACATGTACATCTTTCCTTTGGTGAAATAAAAATTTTATTTACCCAAAAAAAAAAGTTTTAACCAGAAAAAGAAGGTTTCTTCATTTTGTTTTATGAATAAACATTATGGTGGTTGTTGATTATAGGCTATAATTACGTATTTTAGTCGATTATTACACTCTAATTTACTGCACTTTAGTTGAGTTTGTGCTTTAATCGCTAGTGTTTTGCACTAACGGTGTGTTTTATGCCTTGTAGGAGTGATTCCAAGCTATATAGATATTATGGAATGAATTCAAGTGATTTGGAGATTTGAAGTTTGAGTAAAAGCCCAAGTAATTGATCCGGGATCGTATTCGGGGATCAACAGATGATAAAGCAACAAAACGAAGACTCGAGTACGCATATTGCGCACTGTCTAGTAAAATGCACATAACCTTTTGCTCATAACTTCATTTGGGCTCCACAATATATGATTGGAAAGCTAACTCAAAGGGATATAACTTTCAAGTTTTACATTTTTTCAAATTCCAAACGGAACAGGGTGAAAAGCGCGGTCGGAACCGCGACCGTGGAGCTGAGGCAGGCTGAGGCAATACCTGCCATATACCGCGGTTGACCGCGGCCGCGACAGTCCAGACGTGAAATATTATCTTTTTTTGTGGAATGTGTGTGATGTGTGTGGTAGTAAAAATGGTCACTTTTATGGTTGTGCTTATATTTCTTATCTTCCCCCAACCCCTTATTATGATGGTTCTACCTTTTCTTGTGAAGTTAACAGGAACAAAGAACCTGGGGATACTGGCCTGAAGGAGATCAAGGATATGTTAAAGTGTCTTTTGGAACAAAATAATAAGAAACAACTGCAGATAGAGAGGCAGGAGGCAACTATTCGCAATTTGGAGGCTCAATTGAGTCAAGTTGTTGGACTTGTTAATGCTCAACAAGCCATTATTGGGGATAATAGCCAAGAAGAGCATGAATTTGAGGTGTTAATTAAGGAGATCAAAGTAGAACATCAACAACCTAGCCAACTACAATTTGAGGATGTCGATGTTGAAGAAGCGAGACTAGAGTCAGCCAAGGACTTTGAGAATACAAATTTTGTTGACTCTAGTATCATTGATGTTGAGGATGTTGAAATTCCTGAATTTCATGTGTTTGAGCGCATTGGTCCTCACTCCAAACATTTTTCCACATTGGGATTGGATGATGATATGGAAATAGAGTCATCCGAGCCGATTGAGGAGTCAAAGAATGAGGAAAAAGGTGCCTATAGTCTGGAATTTTTCTTGCCAGAAAGACAGGACTACATACCTCATCTAAAAGCCAAGAAGTGTAGAATAGTACAATGGTTGCTTGGGCCAATTAGATTTGTTCCTCCACCCCTAGATCATAGCCGAAAACTTGATGCCAAATTGGATGGTCAATTTATAAGCTCAAGGTGGAGGCAAAAAGTGATTCGCGTCGTGCCGCGACGTTAAATCAATCGCTTGTTGGAGGCAACCCAACTTTATTGCTTTCGTTTATTTTTTTATTTTTTTTAATTGAATTATTTTTGTAGTGTCAATTTTTTATTTTCTAGAAGTATGGAAAACAAAGGTATTGGAAAGATGCAATAACAAACCAAATTGTTGGAACTAAGTGTGAGGTACCCGCACGAAAGACCAAGCTTGGGAGAAGTCTGAGTACTCCATGAACTGTTAGTGCTTTGGACTTTGGCCTACCAGGGAGTTTCTTTTATCCTTTTATTAGTTATGGTATTCATTGGGGACAATGCACAATTTTAAGTGTGGGGTGAGGAGATTATCTGAGTGACTTTCTATGCTATTTTAGTTGTGTTAGTTTAATTGAATAATTTTTTTTAAATAGAAAATATTGGACTTTTCTCGACGATGGATCTATTAGACAATTTTCTTGAGGGATTTAAGTCTAAAGAAAAAAAAACAAAAAGATTTTCTTTTGTTAGGTAGTGTAGCAATTACCCCTTGGTTTTTCTTTAAACCACGGTTCTTTTCCAAGGGTTTTGTTTGAACCGGGTGTAGTTATTTTTTTTGGAGTAGGAGCCATTGTGTTGTGTTTTGAATTGAAGCAATATCTCTTGACTTTGTTATGCCTTGAGAATAGTGAGTACTTTGGTTGTGATGCTTAGGCTCAGTTTTTGACTCTTGTATAAGTACCTTAAATTGTATGATCTTAACTTTGCTTAACTGCTTTGACTAGAGTGTCTATAAATCCAATCCTGAGTGAGTTATATGTCATGTGTGTGTAAGGTTTTGTGTCATTCTGTGCATTGCATCTGAAACCTATAACTTACCCGTGTGTTTGCAAAGCGAAATAGTAGTTTTGTTCAGTCTTGGAAGTGATATAGGCGATTCTTTGTTGAGCCAGATTGTTATGTTTTACCCACCTAATTGTTATGTATCGTAGTTAACCCCTTTGAGCCTGTAATCTTGTTTCTTTGGCAACCACATTATAAGTCTTACCCATTTGTTTGAATTAGTCATCTATTTGAGCCTTTTAACCTCTCATGAGCACTTGAATTATTATGAACTGTGTAGAAGTTAAAGTGTAGGGGTAGTTAGTTTGGCTTTTGAGTGGAACTAATGAAATAAGGAGAAAGATGCACTGTTTTGAAAAAAGTAAGAGCCACTTGAATTGAAAAAAAAAAGAAAAAAAAATAGTTGGATTGTTGTGAAAAAAATAATTCCCTGATAAGTGGTGGTTCTTTATGTAAGTGTGCTTAAAGAAGAATGGGGTAATATATATTGATGTGAAGGTGGAGTTTTGGTTTGATATAAGTTTGGGGTTTGAAGGTTAAAGTATATGTATTAAAGTGCTTAGGGAGGTGTAGTCACTCTTATATTTAAATGTATCATACCCGTCTCATAGCCTACATTACAACCAAATAAAATCTTAATTGATCCTAGATTGAATAAGCTCGATTAGTGGAGTAGTACACTACGGACAAACTTATGGTGTATCTTTTGTGGCATATGAATATTATTTCTGAGAGTGAGTGAATTCTTTCTATCTTGAGTTCCTAAGTGTTCTTAAATTTTATTGTGTGGAACTACTCTCTTTTGTTGTGTGAGGGCACTTGATTCATTAAGAAAAGGTAATGTCAGTGACCTCTATGTTAGAGTAAGTAGGTGAGTTGTGAATAATGTGTGGTACTTGTGATTCAAATCTTGAGGTGAAGATGTTACGGTTTTTTGCTTAGTCTATTTTAAATATTCTTGGTGTGATGAGTTAGGAAAATTATTTAAAAAGGTCGTGTCTATATAAAGTGTAGTTTGATTGCTCGAGGACGAGCAATGGTTTAAGTGTGGGGTGTTAATAATCGGCTATAATTACGTATTATAGTCGAATATTACACTCTAATTTACTGCACTTTAGTTGAGTTTGTGCTTTACTCGCTAGTGTTTTGCACTAACGGTGTGTTTTATGCCTTGTAGGAGTGATTCCGAGCTATATAGATGTTATGGAATGAATTCACATGATTTGGAGCTTTGAAGTCTGAGTAAAAGCCCAAAGAATTAAGCCGAGATCGTATTCGGGGATCAACAAATGATAAAGCAACAAAACGAAGATTCGAGTAGGCATATTGCGCACTGTCTAGTAAAATGCATATAACTTTTTGATCAGAACTTCATATGGGCTCCACAATATATGGTTGGAAAGCTAACTCAAAGGGTTACAACATTCAAGTTTTACATTTTTTCAAATTCCAAATGGAACAGAGTGAGCAGCGCGGTCGAAACCGCGACCGCGGAGCTGAGGCGGGCTGAGGCAGTATACCTGCCATATACCGCAGTTGACCGCGGCTGCGGTAGTCCAGACGTGAAATATTGTCCTTTTTCACGTAGAAGAAGGTATAATTATTTGGGTCCGACCCTACTTGGTATATATACATGGAAAAACGGTATTTTTAAAGGTTGGACACTCTTTTGACATAAAAATTAGACCTAAGGAGGCTAAGAAGACCGAGGATCCGACAATTGGGAAAATCATAACTCTAGACCTTCTTAATTTAATCTCCAACCCTTTGTCTCGTTAGTTGATAAATTTACCGCTTTGTAGTATTTGCTAGTTAATTAGTTAGAAATATAAATCTCAATCTTTATAATTTAGAAAATTGTTCAAACTTGTCTTTTTAGTGATATTAAACAGATATAGCTAAGTCTTAGTTCTCTGTGGGATTCGACTCTGGACTTTTAAACCGGATTATATTTGCAGCTACCGCTTATCCTTTTTAGGACTAGAGTTGAACGTGATCAGTGGTATATAATCATATTCCAAATATTAATAAACATCAATATATACCATTGGTTGTTATCGATAGTGCCCTATGTCCAATGTTATCTTCCAACAAAGAGTTAATATTTGTTAAGATCATCGGAATTAACAAAAAAAGATGACCTAAGTTTTGTTTCCTAGTGGCTTTATACGAAAGATCTGATATCACTGTCTTTATCCAGCTTCTAATGGATCTTTTATTAACTTGTGCAAGTCTATATCTAACCACAGGAACAATAGTTGCTTTACTTGGATAAGGCTGCAAGGATAAGAGGAGTTACGTTGGACTAATTGGATTATAACTGTAAAAATAGCACGCTATAGCCAGTTTTCGAACTGGTCACTCAAAAATAGTCATCATTTACGAAGTCAATTAAAAATAGTCACTATTTTGCTGCAACAGAGACTGGTCCAGCATAATATACTGGAGTTCGGTGCACCTGTGTATGAACTCCAGCATATTATGCTGGACCGATATACTTTGCTGACTCCAGTATAATATATTGGAGACTGGAGCACCGGTGCTCCAAACTCCAGTATATTATACTGGACAATTATACTTGCTGGAACTCCAGTATATTATGCTGGAGTTCTAGTATACTTATGTTGGAACTCCATCATAGTATGCTGGAGTTCCAGCATACTTATCCTGGAACTCCAGTATAATATGCTGGAGTTCAAGCATCCTTATGCTGGAACTCCACTATAATATACTGATGTATTTTTCGGGTTTTGAATAGTGTTTTCGCTCAAAATTATCTTTACATAAAAAATGGCTAAATTTCGATTATTTTTGAAATTGCGCTATTTTTGAACGACCAATTGTAAATCTGGCTATTTTTAATTTCTCCCATTATAACTTCCACGATATTTCCGGGGCCTAAATTAATAATGGATACCAAAAGGGAATTAGTTTCTGCGAATCTTAACTTTTTTCTAAGCGCAACCCTATCAATCAGATTTACGTCATAGGATTGAATTCTCAACTCCAGGAGCACAACGTTAACTTTGACCCAGTCTATGTTTATCCATACTTCAATTTCCACTAGTTGTGATTATGGGGTTCACGGTTCGGTTTAATCGGTTTTTGATTAAAACCAAATTAATTTAATCGGTTTTTAAAAATTTTAAAACCAAAATCAAATCAAATTAAATACAAACCATCGGTTTGATTGTCATTGGTTTGGTTCGATTTTTCGGTTCTTAGTAAGCTAATAATAAGTCAATAATAGTGAAACAATACTAGACAATAATTTGAAAATAATTTGCTAAATTTTATACTTTTTTATATATTTCTTTCGGAACTGAAAATTTATTTACCTCTTTATATGAAAAGAATGAATAAAAAAACAAATTAAAAGTTTTCTTTCTCAAGCTTTAGCCACTGAAGTCCTACAATTTGAGTTTGCTTTCTTTACTCTTATGGTAGGATTTTTTTTAACTCTTTGTTAGGCAAAAGTATGTGCGGAGGGTCAGAGAATTATAGCTCGTTTGCCCAAGCTGCAAAAATTAGCTTATTTTGAGAAGTGCTTTTCTCAAAAGTACTTTTGGTGAGAAGCAGTTTGTGTTGGGCTAATTAATTTGAAAAGCACTTCTGAGCAACAATTAGTGTTTGACCAAGCTTCTAAGTATATTTTTCTCAAAAATGCTTCTCAAAAAAGTACTTTTGGAGAGAAGCTACTGCTCCAAAACTGCTTTTGCTTCTCCTCAAAAGCACTTTTTTCCTTCCAAATGCTTGGCCAAACACCTCAATTTTTGGCCAAAAGTGCTTTTGGCAAAAAAAAGCACTTTTGGCCAAAAAGAAGTTTGGTCAAACAGGCTATTAAAGTATCTTAAGGAAAAGAAAATTGGCTGATTCCTATTGTTTTGGGCTTAGGCAATCTTTTAAGATATAAGTAGGATAAACCAAAATTCAAAATAACAATTAAATTGCATAAAATATTTAAAATTATTTAGAAAAAAAGATATTATATTGTATATAAATAATTATTAAATTTTGTATATAATTAATCGGTTTGGTTCGGTTTAATTTTCGATTTTTTATAATAGAACATAACCAAACCAAATATTATCGGTTTTTAAAATTTAAAACCATAACCAATCCAAATCAAAAAAATATCTGTTTACTTAATCAGTTTGGTTTGGTTTTCGGTTTGGATCGGTTTTCCGTTAAATCGTGAACAACCCTAGTTGTGATGAAATGGTCATCTTTTGTTTTAGAATCCGAATCCGGGTTATGAGGCCTTGAAAACCCCATTTTCCTTTTCCTCAATTTGCGTGCGCAGTCTGAGCGCATTTCCGAAAAGCCTTTATATGAAAATTTGAGAAAAATGCTAAATTTTGCCTTTAAAATTGAATTAAGTTGACTTCTGTCAGCATTTTGAGTAAACGGACCTGAACTCGTGATCCGACGGTCCCGGAGGGTCCGTAGAAAAATATGGGACTTGGGTGTATGCCCGGAATTGAATTCTGAGATCCCTACCTCGAGAAATGAATTTTTGGAGAAAATTGTTTAACTAAAAATATAAGAGTTTTTGAAAATTTAACGATGTTTGAATTTGATGGTATCGGGCCCGTATTTTGGTTCCGGAGCCTAGTACAAGTTTAATATGTTATTTAAGTTATGTCTGTAAAATTTGATAAGAAACGAAGTTTATATGACGTGATTCGGACCCTCGGTTGTGAAAATAGAAACTTTAAGAGTTCTTGAGATTTTCATTGATTTTGATGCTAAATTCATTATTTAAGATGTTATTTGGGCGATTTGATCGCACGAGCAAGTCCATATAATATTTTTAGACTTGTGTGCATGTTTAGATTGGAACCCCGAGGGCTCGGGTGAGTTTCAGATAGGTTTTGGGGTGTTTTGGACTTAGAGATTTCTGATGTATTGCTGCTTCTGGTGTTCTGATGCTTTGCGCTTCGCGAAGCAACTCTCGCGAACGCGAAGTGCAAGTTGGGCTGGGGAGGGGTTTCTTCTACGCGAACGCAAGGCCTTGGTCGCAAATGCAGAACACTGGGGGGATTGCTCTTTGCGAACACGACCGACCACACGCGAACACGTAGTATAATGGAGGTGGCTGGGGGGAGTCCTTGAGTTGTTCTTCGCGAACGCGGTCCCAGGACCGCGAACGCGATGGTCAGGGGGGACAGACCATCGCAAGCGCGAGCAGCTCATCGCGAACGCGTAGGCCTTTCTGGCCGCAATGCATTGCGAACGTGGTAGAGCTCTCGCGAACGCGAAGAAGGTCTGTCCAGTGTTTTAAAAACAGAACCAAAATGGGAGTCTTCCATAATTTCATATTTTCTTCCATAGAAACCAACCTTGGGCGATTTTTGAAGAGAGATTTCATAACAAAATCATAGGTTTGTGTTCCTAAACTCATTTCTTTCATTTTCCATCAACACCCATTAGATTTCTAGGCCTAAATCTTATTTTTTTAAGGGTAGAAATTAGGGATATTATGAGAATTGGGGATTTGGAGCTCGATTTGGGGTCGAATTCCAAATTAATTGCATATTTGGGCTCGCGGGTGAATAGGTGAGCGAGTTTTGGTTCGAACCTCGAGTTTTGACCAAGCGGGTTCGGGGTTGGATTTTGATTTTTTTTAGGAAGAATATTGGGAAATCTATAATTTTTCATTTGAATTGGTTTCTTTGGCTTCAATTAATGTTAATAAGTTAATTATGGCTAGATACAAGTGGATTGAAAGTGGAAATTAAGGAAAATCGGTATTTGAGGCTTGCGTTTGGCTGTGGAATCGAGGTGAGTGTTTGGTCTAACATTAGCTTGAGGGAATAGATGTTGTGTCTTATTTGCTATGTGTTAGTGTCGAGTACGACGTATAGGTGAGGTAACAAGTATCTATACGTTGGTATCAAGCATGCCTGTGAGTCTTATACTATGATTGTTGTGACTTTTATTATGTACTGTTTATGCTGAAATTGATGATTATCACTGTGGAACAAGACTTATGATAAATTCTTGGTAATTGACCATTGTCGAGTATTGGCTCAAGTTGAGGTTTATTTTGTGAAGTAACTGTTAAAACTAGAATGGTTATAGTTGATTCCCTTGCCGGGATGTTATTGTTTCTATTATTGACTCTCTTGCCAGGACGGTATTATTTCTATTGTTGATTTCCTTCCCGGGATGTTATTATTTCTATTGTTTGGGTGAGAAGAGTGTAAAACACAAAGGGTGATGCCATGCATGATATTGTGAGTGAGTGTTAATGCACAAAGGGTGATGTCGTGCCGATATTGTGAGTGTTAATGCACGAAGGATGATGTTGTGTCATATTCTGTGAGTGTAAAAACACGAAGAGTGATGTCGTACCACATTATTGAGAGTAAAAGCACGAAGGGTGATGCCGTGCCATGATTATGAGAGAGTAAAAGCACGAAGGGTGATGCCGTGCTGTTTCTGTTGATTTCTATGGTGAGGACAAGAGTAAAAGCACGAAGAGTGTTGTCGCGCACTTGTTACTGTGTTATTATTTCCGTTGATTCAAGTTTGATATGTACTTTGTTGCTTTACTTTATTATTGTCATAACTTGATATCCCCCAAAGCATGTTCCCCCTTTTTCCGTCTTTATCTGTTAAACTTTTGGTATTATTGCTTCTCATATATGATTTAACTGCACATGTTTATATGGTTGTCGTGTCCTAGCCTCGTCACTACTTCGCCAAGGTTAGGCTCGACACTTACCAGTACATGGGGTCGGTTGTACTGATACTGCACTATGCACTTTCTGTGCAGATTTCGGTGCTGGACCTCATGAGTAGATCGTGGGTTGCTGCCTTCAGTCCACAGGAGACCCGAGGTAGATATGCCGACGTTCGAAGACTCCTAAGTCCCCTCCCTTATGTTTTAGATATACTGTCTCTTTTCATTCCGAGAACAATTGTTTTTTTCCTTTCTAAACCAGTATTTGTAGAATTTCGTAGATGTTCGTGAAATTGTGACACCAGATCATTGGGGTAGATATGTATTGGAGTATTTTGGACTGTTATATCACTTCCGCATTTTTATACCTGCTTAATTTTAATTACTATTTATTTCCGTTTGAGTTAATTGCTAATGTGTTAAAATCGTAGTAGTTGTCTTGCCTAGCTTTCACAAGTAAGCGCCATCACGATCCCGATGGTAAAAAATCCGGGTCGTGACATAAGTATTCTTTAATGTATTCAAACTGGGACAGGCAGTTTTGTCATTTTATTTCCGTTTTTGTCCTTCTTAAAAGATAACCTTACAACTTATTTGGATGGTTGTTATGTATCATTTCATAATATATCGTATCATGATGGATAGTCTTAATGAATATGTTTACAATCATAAATAAGTTTGAAAAGTATTTGTTTCCCATGTTGTCACAACCCCAAATTCATTAAGGGCCGTGATGGCGCCGGACACCACTGTCAGGCAAGCCAACCTCAATTTACTAGCAATTTCTCATTTTAATTATTTCCAAAATCACTTCTTTTATCAGTTTAAACAATACATAGGAAATTCCTCTGAATAAGTAATGAAATACTTAACAACTTTTAAAATTTCTGATTACATCCATAGACATCCCAGAACCCGGTGTCACAAGTGCATGAGTAATTTTTAAGAAATAATGCAATATAACAACTGTCCGAAATATAATTTGGATAGTAATGAAGGTACAGTACAATATTCCGAAGGAGACACTGCTGGCTACGGGCGTCTCGAGAAATGCAATTCGCCTAAGTCTCCGTATCAACCATACTGCTATGCCACTAGCCACATGTGAACCTGTGCAATAAAAATGCACAGCAAGTGTAGTATGAGTACGAAAACAATGTGTACCCACTGAGTATCCTGTCTAATCTCGAAGAAGTAGAGACGTGAGGTCGACTTCGACACTTACTAGTGGTCCAATAATGTTATATCAATAATATAGTAAATCTGGGATTTTTATAAACATGATTATAATTCAATGGAATGAAGCAAGTAAACAATTCTTTCTTTTATAGAAAATTTTCAAATTTCTCTTCATCATGTAAACATAATTTCATAAGCCGGGGAGAAGGCGACAACAATTTCAATAAGTTTCAAGGAAAACAATACAAGCATGCGCAAAACATGCCGAGGTCGTACGACCCGATCCAATAATATTTAAATTGTGCACTGCCGAGGGTCGAACAGCGCGAACCATAGATGCATCTATTTAATCTGGCGAGGCGTTCGGCCCTTTCCAGAAATAAACACACACAGACGGTTAATCAAGAAGTCAACATGGAACAATTATCCGCAGAAAAGCCAATTTTCTTTTAACAATTTAAGAAAATGATGTTTAAATCTTTTTAGAAATTTATTTACTAATTCGATGAGATTTAAGCAATTCAAGCTGTCAATAAGTTTACAAATAATCCAAGTACAACATGCTTTTGGGTCCTAGACTACCCGAACAATAGTATAATAGTAGCTACGCACGGACTCTCGTCACCTCGTGCGTATGTAACCCCCACAAATAGGAGCACATAACCAATTAACTCACCTATGGGGACAATTCCCTCTTGCAAAGTTAGAAAAGAGACTCACCTCGCTCCGAGGATCTATAACCGGCATTCCACGCTCTTCCGAAGACTTAAATTGATGCACAACGCTCCAAAACTAGCCAATAATTACGCAAAATCCATTAATATATGTTCAAGTACTCATAATAATCCAATTTATAGCAATTCCTAACCCCAACCGAAAAGTTGACAAAATTGCCCTCGGTCCCACGTGTCCGGATTCCTAAATTTTCCGAAGATAAAGTTTACCCATGAACTCACGAACTCAAATATATGATTTTCTCTTAATTCCATACCCAAAATCGTGGTCAAATTCCAAGAATATCAATTTTCTAGGTTTTCCTTCAAACCCCCAAATTTCTACCAACTTACATGCTAAAATCCGTACATAATCAATATATTTAACTCAAGATAGATGGGGTTAGCTTACCTCGTTGTTGATGATGAAAAACCCCTCTTGAAGCTCCCCAAAATCGTCCACACCAAATGAAAAATGGGAGAAAAATGACCATCTCCCGATTTTTAAAAGAACACACTGCCTCAACACTTTTCGCACCTACGGTCCCTTGACCGCTTCTGCAGTTCCGCAGGTGCGAGCAACCCTACCGCTTCTGCGGTTTCCTCCAGTCTCCCCATTTCCGCTTCTGCGCTTCTTCTTCCGCAGATGCGGTCCCGCTTCTACGGCGACTCGACCGCATCTGCAGTCCTAGCCTTCTCCCTTCTCAACCGCATCTGCGCTCTTTTGGACGTTTCTGCGGTTCCGCACCTGCGGCCAAAACTTCGCAGGTGCGGTTATACTAGATATCAGCTGCTTCAGTCCTTCTTCATTTTCCAAATTCGATTCGTTAACCACCCGGAATTCACCCCAGACCCCCAGGACCCCAACCAATCATACCAACTAGTCCCAAAACACGTTACGGACTTGCTCGAGGCCTCAAATCATATCAAACAACGCTAAAATCATGAATCGACCTCCAATCCAAGCTTTATGAACTTTAGAATTTCAAACTTCAACTTTCGATGTTTAAACCTATCAAATCATGTCCGATTGACCCTAAATTTTGCACATAAGTCATATTTGACATTACAGACCTACTCCAACTTCCGGAATGGAAATCCATCCCCGATATCAAAAAGTCCACTTCCGGTCAAACTTCTCAAAAACCTTCAAATTTCTATCTTTAGCCAAATGACTTCAAAATGACCTACGGACCTACGAATTCACTTCCGATTGCGCTCTTAATACTAGAATCACCAAACGGAGCTATTCCCAGACTCGGAATCCCAAACGGACATCGAGAACACTGAAATGCACTTCAACCCAAACTTATGAAATTTCTTCCAAAATGCTAACTTCCACCATAGGCGCCAAAACGCTCTCGGGTTATCCAAAACCCGGCCTGGACATACGCTCAAGTCCGAAATCATCATACAAACCTACTGGAACCTTCGAATCCTGATTCCGAGGTCGTTTACTCAAATATCTGATCTTAGTTAATTCCTTTAATTTAAGGCTTCTGAAATGAGAATTTTCTTTCCAAATCAACTCCGAACTTCCCGAAGTTCAATTCCGACAATGCGTATAAGTCATAATACCTGAAGTGAAGCTGTTTATGACCTCAAACCGAAAAACGGACCAAAGCTCAAAACAACCGATCGGATCATTACATATATATATATATATATATATATATATATATATATATATATATATACCGATAAGAAGACGTAACAAGATAAGGAAAAACTTCCCGGAAAATGATTTTTGAGATCACTTTAAAGGACCGAATGACAATTCTCCATCTCATGTACGTCATAACCACTTTACATAGAAGTGGACATGTTGAGTTATTGATCGATGTGCATGGGAACGTGACTTGAGAGCCTATCTGATATTTTGCAAGGCTAGAGTAGATATGAATAGAAGAATTGAAAAGCAAATGCAATCGTTGTTTTCCACGTTTCGTGTTAGTTCCATCATCCATTGGACCACCACCTCTTAATTTTTTCTCAATTACACATAGGAATTAAAAAAATTCATGTTCGTTGTTCTTATCTAGCTAGTTTTCAACGTTGTAGTTGATTGATTTAATGTTTTATTTGCCCTCTCCTAGGAAGCTTGCTCCCATTTATGACTTAAGTACTATGGTTGGTTATCTTTTTGAATGTCTTTTCATATCTATCTAGCTACCACATATATATATCAAATTATTTTATGATTTTGAAACACGTGGACATCTTTATGTATTAGGTATTTATTAAAAAAAATACTTTATGCATATATTATTATATCCATTTTCATAGTATTAAATTTCAAAAGGAACTATTAACTACCAATCTTGCCAAGGAGTTGGAAGTCATTTTCACACTCACAAGAAGATAATACAATCGATGATCTCCTAAGTGGCCGTTTGGACGTAAGAATTGTAAAATTCCAAAAGGAGTGAAAAAAAATTTCAAGTAAAAATGGTATTTGAAATTTAGAGTTGTATTTTGGATATGAATATAATTTGGATTGTTTTTGAAGTATTATGAGTGATTTGAGTGAAAATTTTGAAAAACAGCTTTTTAAAGTTTTTCAAATTTTTAAAAATTTTTAAAATGTGTCTTCAAGTGAAAATTAAAATTTTTATTAACAAACGTTGATTAAAAAAAAATCGAAAAAAGGAAAAAAATTTCTTATGTCCAAACAGGCTCTAAGCCTTAATTTCTTTTTCCTTTTTATTTTACATACTTCTTGAGATATCTAAAATTGAAAGATTAGTTTGGAAGACAGACTGAATAACACTACAAATAGAAAATTATTTTTTTGGTATTTATGAAGTCGAAGTTAGAAAGAGAACAAAAAGATCACGACTCATTATCTGTTGTTAGCCTTCGCAATAATGGAATTATACCAAAGAATATTATCCAAGATTTGTCTTTATCTTAACTTTATGTTCGTTGTATTAGATCATTTGTAAAATTGGTCTACGTCTGATACCACAGGCACAAGATCCTTTACTGTGGATAAGGCTGCTGTGGAAATGAGACTAATTGGACAATATTGGGTTATAACCTCCACGAAACTTGTAGTGCCTAATGATGAAGACCAAAAGTATATATGGATCTATATATCTTTGTTTTTTCTTCTAAGTACATTGATTTGATTCCACATGCGATCTTCTTTCTTACTCCATCTGTTCATCTGTTTGACCGAACACAAAGTTTAATAAAAAAAGAAAACTATTTGAATTTGGGCTTCTAAATAAATCAAAAAGGGGTTCCGAGTATTTGTGTAGTTATAAAAACTTCTCCTTAAGGGTAGAATTGTAAGTTTATGCTAAACTGTTTCCAAATTTAGAAAACGGTCATTTTTTTTTGGAATGGACTAAAAAGGAAATAGGTTCACATAAACTAGAACGGAGGGAGTACCTTTTAGTAGTGGTGACAAAATGGTTAAAAGAAAATAGTTAATCACCCATATTATCCACTAAAAAATGGGTTGGATAATGAATTTTTTAAAAATGGGTCAAATATGGATAAAAATCATATTATCTATTTTCCAAATGGATAACTAATTCTCCCAAAAGTGATCATATTCAAGAAGTCATGGATAATATGGTTACTCATATTATCCGCCGCTTAACCCGTTTTTTCACCGTATAGAATATGGATCGGGTCGGATAATTTATCCATTTTTTATTACTCGTTTTGACCCGAACCATATCTGACCCGACCCGTCCGTTTGTCACTCCTACCTCTTCGGGTTGAATGACAACTGATTTGACCTAGTTAACTGCAAGTACCGCTTACTGCTAACAAAAAGTCTTTGAAATGTTCAATGGATGGTCGCTATTAGAAACATTGGACTTTCAATGATTCTTAATCCATAATTATCTTTGCGTGGGTATCATACGTTGATGCATTGTATCCAACTAGAATTCGCCATTTCCAACTCCTATGTAGTTTTCATATAAGTAGGTTTGATATCATATCCCCTCATGTTTTTACCTTTTGAACCTTAATGTCTAATTCAAACTTCACCATTACAAGATAGCTTAATTTTTAAAAAAAATTCCCTTATAACTTTTTGCATCTAGAGAGTCAATTCTATTTTATCTAGCCAACAAGTTGTAGAACTATCTTTAAAATTATTTGAAACAATAATATTTCAAAGTTTTAACGGGTAAGTGGGGAACAATACCAGAGGTCAACCAATAAGAAATGAATGTCATTTATTTATACGTTACATATAAAACATTAGACGATCATCAACAATGCCCTTGGTGCTAATCCAGCTCAAAGTCACTCTTAACAAGGTGTGATAATCTTCGTTTTAGGCCGAACTTCCCCGAAAATTTATTGAAGCGGCCCGTGCTCTTATGGGCTTTAGAGTAAACTGTGTATGGCCCAACGGATATCGGTACTTGGATGACAGCAAGTTCAGCTTGCCTGAGCAACCCAGCCCAATCAGTAATCCTCTATGGGCCTAACCAGTTTAGTTAAGAGAAAATCTCACTTTATATCCCTTAATTCCAAATTATTTATCCTTTAATGCACAGGCCCAAACTATTTACTACTTCTATCCATGCGTTCTAAACTATTTACCCGCTTATCACGCGTTTTAGCCACACCTATTTTTTCACAAGCTTTAAACAACTCACTGTATCCAATAACCTCAGTATTCTCCATACCTAATTTCCACTTCAACTCCTCAATATTCACCAATCTCATCAGCCCTTTCGCTTCCTCGTGCGTAATAAAATCCTTATTATTCATATTATTCTTGTTTTCCCCATTCCCTGTTGAAACTGAGCTGATATAGTATCCACCAATCAATCGGGTCGACCCGCAAAAACAAGTTTCCAACACTAAAGTACAGGGCACAATTCAAAAATTAGATCATAGGAAGAAAAAATCAATTTTTGTTGCTAACCCATAAGTTCAAAATCCCATATCTGATTTTTTATGGTATTTTACTGTTGAAATTCGTTAGTTATTGTTTTTTGATGTGTAGATTATATCTTTGATGCTGGTTTTTGGAAATTTATTATACAAAAATTTAAATCCACCATTGAAGGACCTTGAAGCTTGAAACTCATAACTTGGTTTGTTTGAGTTTTTAATTATTTTGATCTGATCCTGCATGGGTTTGTTTGGAAAGTTTGATTGGAGCTTGGAGCTAAAGTTTTAGTCAATTTGGTGGAAATTTTGTAGCAGATTATAGAAATTTGGGTTGAAATATAGTTGAACCAGGGAAGAAGATGAATTTGTATTATATATCCAAATAGTATACAAATATACCATTTTGGTATACTACTATAGTTTACAATATACTGCAACGGTATATTGTAATAATCGAAGAAGAACACAATTAGCTAACAGTATACTGCTACAGTATACAATATACTATATGAGTATATAGTTATACTGCAACAGTATACTATTATAGTATACAATATATTATTATAGTATACTGTAATAATATGCAATATACTGTAACAGTATGTTGTAATAGTATACAATATACTATAATAGTATACTTGTTACACGTAAATTCACTTGCCTTTTCCCCTTTAATTTACTTTAAGCTTTTGCCCAACATGAGGGACAAATTGAAAATGCAAAAAAATATATTATAGTATGATATATAATGTAATGGTATACTTTTACAATTAGATCCTTTTAGAATTTTTTGAAAATTTTATTGACAACTGATATTATTTGAGTTTAATAGTTGAAATAAACAATTTTTAACTCTTTGCGTACAATTGTATACCTTGTTGGTATAGCTATATACTATACTGATATCATATGTTAGTTAATATTTTTTTGGTTGTATTAGCTACATTTAATTGGTACACAATTTGATTTTTCTTTAGTAATAATATAAAAAAAAGAATAATAAAAAATAGTGAAAACAATAAATGAAATTAGATTATGAAGAGAAAAAGAATATATAAAAAAAAGAAGTTAAATGAAATTAGAAAAGGAAAAAAGAAAAAAAGAAAAAAGAAAAGAAAATAAGCATAGAAATAAAAAAGAATTGGAGAATAAAGAAAAAATTTCCCGCAAAACCTACTATGGGTAGGAAATGTAATTAGTTTATGGGTAGAAAAATAAATGGGTAGACAAGGGTAAATAGTTTTGTTTTTAGGGTAACTGTGTCAAAAACCCCAAATAAGCGGCCCTACAGTATATTGTTTTGTAAAGGAAATTTTATCATAAAAATAGCACGGTCTAGCCAGTTTTCGGACTGGTCATTCAAAAATAACCAGCATTTATCAAATCAATGAAAAATAGCCACTATTTTGCTGCAACAGAGACCGGTCCAACAAAATATACTGGAGTTCGGTGCACCTGTGTATGAACTTCCAGCATATTATGTTGGACCGGTATACTTTGCTGGCTCCAGTATAATATACTGGAGACTGAAGCACCGGTGCTCCAAACTCCATTATATTATGCTGAACCGGTATATTATATTGGAACTCCAGTATATTATGTTGGAGTATTTTTCCGTATTTTGAATAGTGTTTTCGTTCAGATTTATCTTTACATAAAAAGTGGCTAAATTTCGATTACTTTTAAAACTGGCTTATTTTTGAACGATCACTTGTAAATCTGGCTATTTTTAAATTTCTCCCAATTTTATCTCCTATAGCAAAGGTATACACCCTATTTATTATAAACCAAAACTATTTTAAAATATTATTTTCTATATCTACCTTTTATATTTTATAGCAAAATAGGTATTTATGATATATACTACCATTAGGCGTGAAATATGCTATTTTTGTTTTTTTCTCTATCTTTCTTTCAATTAACACACGATTCTCTCAAAATCCCAACAAAAATTTTCTTCTTTTTCTCTCTCTTCTAGCAAAATACTTGCTTAGTTTCTACGCCGGATATTGCAATGGATTTGTACTGCTTAGTTTCTACGCCGGATATTTGCAATGAATTTGTACTGCAATATTAGAAAGAAAGAGAATGAGGCTTTCTTCTACGCCGGATATTGCAATAGATTCTTCTACACGAATACTGCAATATTTTTTTTACGCTGGAGAAGATTTGAGGACCGAGGTTTTTGTTCGTCTTCATTTTTAGTTTTATATAATGTATACAATATTATGCTTGGCCAGAAAATGCCATATTCGGTAAACTTTCTTCTCTTCTTTGTTATTTAGTCACATACAATGATACAAATATATTGAATTATGTATACATTCACTCAAATACATAGTATATTTTTGTATAAATACATTTTTTTGCATGTATTTATGTATTTCGAAGGTTTTTATTTTTTCAATATAGCTGAATACACATGTATTCATGCATGAATATAGGATATAAACATTGAAATACACTGAATACAAATATTAAAATAGAACAAAATATAAATAGTGAATATATTTAATTTTAAAATATAGTAAAATACAGTAAAATACACTGAATACAAATAGAAATACAGTGAATACAATCAATGAAATATACTAAATACAACATTAATAACATGTATTAGGAATAACTAAAGTACTGTTAATACAAATACATTTGAATACACTGAATATAAAATAGCGAATATAGTAAATATAAACATTGAATCTAATGAATGTAACATTTAAAAAAAAAATATTAAAACACACGAAATACAAAAGTTAAATACAACATTATATACAACTGAAAAATCATTCTAATTAATTGAGTTGATAATGAGACATGTTGAAATTGATTTTGTTGAGTCATATTAGGAGTGTATCACGCTAATTGATATTATTTTCATTATTAGGCAGTTGGACATACCTATTTTTAAGGTGATTGTTGTTACGGTATTCATGAATATATGGCGCGAATACATGTGAATACATGCACGTATAGCTGGACTTCCCTGATTTTAGGCACTTTTTGCAGCTGTATTCATGAATACAGCAGCGCGAATATAGCAAATACATTACCGTAACAACTCAATAATAGCTATAGAAAGTAATTACGTATATGATAGCTATAGAAAATTAATAGTCACTAAACAATAGTGGTTTCTGAAAATTCCTCTTTTGTAAAAACCAGGAGTATTGATTACGTTTAGAGGTTTCATCTGATTTATCCTTTCGTAATTAAAGAAGGGACAAGGATACCTTATTTAACATTACTTATTTTTCTTTTTTAGACAGAAATAGCTCCCGATTTTGGAGATGAATATACATAAGTAGTTTTTTACATCATCCTTGCTAAAAACTGTTGGAGTTTCTTTTTAATATAGAAAGGTATTAAAAAGAGGGTGAATGGGAAATGGAGGGAAATGAAAATTTTGAGTAAAATTTTTAAGTTTCTCTCTCCTTTTAATGAGACATTGTCCCTCGTTGGTAGAGGAAAAGGAGTTTGGTGGGTTTATATACAATTGCACTTCATGTAGCTCTTAAAGAGTTAAGAAGAAGGCAAGCCTCGCGTTGTCGTCGTCGCTCGCTCGGCTTCGACTTCGGCTTCGGTCAAATGATTAATTGATTAATTTTTTGGACCAAATTTATTTGTTAATAGTAAATATTAACGTAATAATATCCGTGTTTGTAACGGATATGTTCCAATCCGTGAATTCGTGCGTCTCCCACCATTGCCAAATGCTTGCTCCATAATAGCAAGTGATTACTCCATTAGTTAGCAGCCTGGTGCTCCGTCCACCATGGCCAAGTGCTTCACTAAATGAGTGGCAGCGGGTCCGTGTTTAGCAGCTAACTGCACTATAAATAGATGGTGCAAGCAGCTTGTTGAAGACACACCGAAACAGAATTGAGAGCTATTGATCTTCTCTTCACCGAAAACTCAACGTTGGCTATAATTTGCATTCCTTCTTCTCAGAATTTCCATTCGACTTCTGAGTTTTCCTCCCTTGTTCTGCATTGTTTTAAACTACAAACAAAGCATCCGTAAGTGTGATTTGCTGCCGAACTTTGTATTCGCTGAAACACTGGGGTTTGAAGTACCGCTACACCATTGTGTGATTCGTTCTATCCTGAGAGGAAATAATCCATAACTTTGGGTACTAGGAGGGGATTAAATTCCTTAAGGAAACACTGTGAATTCAGTGGGTTCGAATTAATTTTTGTTTTATTTATATTTACGTTTATAAGCTAACGTTCTAATTTCCAGAATCATTATTTACAAATACAGGAGGAACAACAAAAACTACTTTATGTAAGCCTAAATTTATGTCAAAAATGATATGGGTGTGACTTTTTCCTGATTTCAAGATGAAATTAATCAGAGTATTTTTTACATTAAAAAGAAGAAGAAGAAAGAAGCAAAACTCTTATTTTTGTTTGGCAAAAACAATCATGAAATGTGGAAATAAATAAATTAAAAGCTATAGTCATCTTCTCAATTTAACTTTATAATTAACAACATACGTTAGAGCTTCAGATGCGGGTTTGGGCAGTAGCTTTGATCCAAACTTTATACTTGTCTTTAAAAATTTATTGAATATATATAAATTATTAATTTAGAATCCAGTAACTTCAAAAGAATAGAATTCCGTACCCAGTAACTTCAACGTTGAAAGTGGTTTTATTATTTGTTGCAAATATATATATATATATATATATATATATATATATATATATATATATATATATATATATATATATATATATATATATATATACATACACATATATATAAGGCACTATATATATCTCTAATACATATAAACTATATTCTTAATAATCAGACTAGAAAGAGTATAAAGAATTAGAAGAAGAAGAAATTAATTAAGTACTTCATGATATAAAAAATAGAAGAAGAAAAAGAATGACTATATATGATTATGTTTTGGTATGAGAGAGTTGATCAGTAGCATTAGCAAGATGCCTCATAACATCAACTTGAACTCTTAGTGAAAGGATATAATCTAAAGCTTCTTTGATCAAAGACATATCATCATCCATGTATTCTCCTCCGGGGACAAGTGTTTGAAGAACTTGTGTTCTCTTCTTCACTAGTTTTCTTGCTATACCATGAGCTAAACCAATTCGGGGCGCCATTTGTTTAGTTTTTCTTGATATGCTGCAGCTTTTCTTGAGGATTTTCTTGCTTCTGAAGCTCTTTTGTGACATAGCCAGCCTCATTATTGCAGCTTTTTTTATTCTTTCAGAGTACTCGTCGCCGAGGATATGGACAACAATACTGGACTTGTTATTGACATCTTTTGACGCATAATTGCCGATAAGGGCATGACTCCAATATGTTGTTTTTGAGTTTCTTGTGGAAGCCATGGCCACATCTGCTGATAGCTTTATAGCTTTCTTTCTCTCCATTATGCTGATTTCTTTCTTTGTACCATTGTATGCTTTAAGTCCTTGTATCCATTTCTTGAGAAATTCTAGCTTCAGTGAACTAGGATTCCGCATTCTATGAAAAAATCAAAATAAAAAATATAAGAATGATGTGCATTATATTCATGCAGCTGGTTAAACTTAGAAATCCAAGAAAGAAAAATCGACTATAGAGTTGTCTTGTTTACTTATTAACCACAAAAAGAGAACCATGATTGCCTTTTTCGGTCGACGATTGATAATGTGTTAGGATTAGAATAGACAAACATAGGTGCGAATATCTACATGTTAAGAAGATGCAAAATTGGTTAACCTTGACTAACTACTCACTCCATCCACTTTACTTTGTCAAGTTTCGCTTTTTGAGAGTCAAATTACGTAACCTTTGAAACATTTTACATGTACTATTTTTTTACCATATTGATACAAGACAATATACAAATTATAGTATTTTTCGTATAGTTTTAAAATATTTAAATTTTAATTTTAAAATATAAAAAATATCTCATCCAATTTAGTTTCAAAGATTAGTCAATTGACTCACGAGGGCGAATGTTTCTAAGGGGGAAGGATGTTACATCTCGCGTTTTCGTACGTTAAAATTTTCATTTTCAGTTAACCGACGTAGATTCGGAATGAGATCATCTTGACGATAACGTATTTACGTTATTTTTAACAAGCGATAAATATGTGTTACAAAAGGGGTACACGGATTAAAGAAAAACGAGTTTCGTTGAATGTGACCAATTTGGAATAAAATACGGGTCGAGCGATAATACCCGATAATTATGGACTGGTACCATGTAAGGTACCATATGATCATCCAATTTATGGACTGGTAGTATAATATTGAAACGTGACAAGTAAAAGTAAACTAAGGGAATACGAAAAAGTAGTATGTGAAATACCTTAGCGAACCTTCTTCTATAATAAGCAACAGAAGATAATTCCTTCGAAGGTTTCAAATAAAGAATTTAAGTAGCAGAGGATGTTGTTTTCTAAGATCCAAGAAATCTGTTGCAGCAGGAGAAGAACAACAGAGAGAAGGGAAATGAAGAGGAGAAGAGAAGTGAAAAGTAGCCATTAATTTATTTGCTCAAAGGGAAGTGAGGATGGTGGGCCAATGAGTGAAGGACACAGCACATGCAGGCACATGGAAGCCTTTGGTCCACCTAAAACCCTAAATGAGAGGAATTGTTTTTAAAAAAAGGTCCCCTTAATGTCATGCAAACCTAATATTTGTCACTTAATACGACAACAAAAGTAACACTAACAACAATCCCACCTAATTACTTTGCTCCCATGACTAACATTTTCATTCTTGACTAGAAAACGGCATTAACACTTATTTGCTCCTTGACTAATTTTTACGCTGCCAAGGTCAGGAAATAGAGCAAAAAACGAAAGATTAGAAAAATATAAAATAAAAATTTACTTACTAATCCTCAAGAAATAAATTTAATATCAAAATTTTGGCTTATCAATTCTAATTTAATATTGTTTCATTTTTTCATTGGATAAAGAAGTTCAAAGGAAAAAGGTTAAGCAAATAACATTCACGAATTCTTCTTTTCTTTTCTTAATTTTTCATCCCACTCGACTAAAGAAACAAATGACGATGGACGATGATATAAACTAGGTTTAATTTTTACATTTGCAATTCAAATTAGAAGTTGTTTAAGTTTGGGAGATTAGGAATTCTCCCAAAAATAATCATATTTAAGAAGTTATTGATAATATAGATATCTATATTATTCTTCGATTAACCCATTTTATATCTGTATTAATTATGGATCGGGTCAAATAAATTATACACGGTTACACTACCCATTTTCGATCCACCCATATCCGACCCTCACATTTGCCACCCATATTCATGAATATAATAGTCAAACAAGATTATGGCAAACACGGGACAAAGAGAAACATAAGCGTCATCTGCGTCAACTCTCTCTCTCTCTCTTTTTTTTTTTTACGTCCAATTTCTCTCTTCCTATTTTCAACCTTTTTAGGGAGCGGCGGCCTTTTGGCTTGAGTTTGTTTCTTCTATCAAAATCTTAAACGACATATAAAAAAGATAACTGAAATTAATATCACGAACTTGATTGCCAAAGAAGCATATGCAAATTTTGTTAATTTAAGACTAAGTCAAAGTGCCTTAAATGGGGATTTGAAATTTGTACCACATTGAAATATTTATGGTATTTCGGGTAAAGATTACACAAAGGATAGTGACTAAGAAAAGGAAGAATTGGCAGGATGCGGAAAACGTGGTGAGGTTGGGTGGATAGAGGGGCCTGGAACAAAGAAAATCTTAAGGCATAGGTTTTGGCTATGACAAGAAAGGAAAAATCACTCACATGGTCTCCACATGGGGGTTTACCGAAACTTAAATAGTGTCAAATTTGGCACAAAATACGCTTTCTACTATTAAACAAAAAATGTTATATAAATACATAAAATGCAATATAATATTGTATTTTACTTTAACGGAAAGTTAGCCGTTAAAGTTAAACGCAACATTATATTGCGTTTTATTAAAAAATTATTTTTTTTAGGAAAACGCAGTACAATACTGCATTTAACTTAAACGCAGTATTGTACTGCGTTTCCCTATAATATTTGGGCTTACTTCTACAGGACTGCAAATCCCTATAATTTATTATAGGAAAACGCAGTACAATATTGTGTTTTCCTTAAACACAGTATTGTACTGCATTGTCCTATAATAAATTATAGGGACCCTTCTTCTTCCTTGGCTTCACGACAGAAGCCATTGTTTAATCCCCCACCACTGCTGGTCCCCCCCCCCCCCCCCCGGCGATATTAAAATAAAAAATTTGGGCCCTACCCGTACACAAAAAGCGAAGAGTGTAGGTCCCGCACACATCACAAGCCTTGGATTCCTTCTTTCGGGTTGAAAAATTCAATTTGGATCTATTTCAAAAAACTTAAATCGAGATATTTCGATTTTGTTTATGTCGAAACTCGTAGAGCATATGCATATTTGTTTTATTGAATGTGTTTTCAAGTTGATTTGTGTTATGTTTGTGTTTAAATTTGTATGTTATTTTTACACGGATTGAATTATTAGTCTTGGAACAAAAAATAGTTAATTATTAGCCTTGAATTAGTTATTTAATTTGTTGTTCATATGTATGTTATGTTTGTTGTTTTTATATGTATTAGTGGTCTTTTAGCGTAGTAAAATATAGAGTCTTTTAGCGTAGTAAAATATTGAGCCTTTTAGCGTAGTAAAATATAGAGCCTTTTAGCGTAGTTAAATATAGAGCCTTTTAGCGTAGTAAAATATAAAGTCTTTTAGCGTAATAAAATATAGAGCTTTTTAGCGTAGAGTCTCTGTAGTTTAAGTATGTACTAACTACAAACTCTATCCAATTACACTTTACAAAATAAACTTACAAATCTAACAAATTAATATATGTTGTCAAATTAACTCAAATATCGAGCCTGGAACCCATAGATAATTACTCAGTCCAAATCAATAAATAATTATTTAATTTATTAAACTAACAAAATTCTAAAAATGTTGAAATTGACACACATAATAATTAAGGATAACTTGGTGCTACCAGGCCTCAAATATCGATCCTAGAACCCATAGATAATTACTCAGTCCAATAATAAAATTAATTATTTAATTTATTAAATTAACAAAATTCTAAAAATATTGAAATTGACACACATAATAATTAAGGATAACTTGGTGCTACTGGGCCTCACATATCGACCCTGGAACCCATAGCTAATTACTGAGTCCAATTAAAAATTAATTATTTAATTTATTAAATTAACAAAATTCTAAAAATATTAAAATTGACACAACATAATAATTAAGGATAACTTGGTGCTACCAGACCTCAAATATCGAGCGTGGAACCCATAGATAATTACTCAGTCCAAATCAATAATTAATTATTTAATTTATTAAACTAACAAAATTCTAAAAATGTTGAAATTGACACACATAATAATTAAGGATAACTTGGTGCTACCGGACCTCAAATATCGAGCCTGGAACCCATAGATAATTACTCAGTCCAATTTTAAAAATAATTATTTAATTTATTAAACTAAAAAAAATCTAAAAATGTTAAAATTGACACACATAATAATTAAGGATAACTTGGTGCTACCGGGCCTCAAATATCGAGCCTGGAACCCATTGATAATTACTCAGCCCAATTGAATAATTAATTATTTAATTTATTAAACTAACAAAATTCTAAAAATGTTGAAATTGACACACATAATAATTAAGGATAACTTGGTGCTACCGGACCTCAAATATCGAGCCTGGAACCCATAGATAATTGCTTAGTCCAAATTAATAATTAATTATTTAATTTATTAAACTAACAAAATTCTAAAAATATTGAAATTAACGCACATAATAATTAAGGATAGCTTGGTGCTACCGGGCCTCAAATATAGAGCCTGGAACCCGTAGATAATTACTCAGTCCAAATCAATAATTAATTATTTAATTTATTAAACTACCAAAATTCTAAAAATGTTGAAATTGACACACACAATAATTAAGAATAGCTTGGTGCTACCGGGCCTCAAATATCGAGCCTGGATTCCATAGATAATTGCTCAGTCCAAATCAATAATTAATTATTTAATTTATTAAACTAACAAAATTCTAAAAATGTTGAAATTGACACACATAATAATTAAGGATAGCTTGGTGCTATCGGGCGTCAAATATCGAGCCTGGAACCCATAGATAATTGCTCAGTCCAATTAAATAATTATTTATTTAATTTATTAACCTAACAAAATTCTAAAAATCTTGAAATTGACACACATAATAATTAAGGATAGCTTGGTGCTACTGAGCCACAAATATCGAGCCTGAAACCCATAGATAATTGCTCAGTCCAAATCAATAATTAATTATTTAATTTATTAAACTAACAAAATTCTAAAAATGTTGATATTGACACACATAATAATTAAGGATAGCTTGGTGCTACCGGATCTCAAATATCGAGCCTGGAACCCATAGATAATTACTCAGTCCAATTAAATAATTATTTATTTAATTTATTATAGCACAAACACACAGTTAATATTGTTTAAATTATAGTAGACGACATGGACTTGCCGCCTGTGCATCCTGGACCAGCCGAGGATGAGCTATTAGTGTTGCAGGGCGACCATCGATCCTCTTATGTATGGGAGGGACATCTATCAGATCAACCTCTCCGCGCCAAGAGACTTGACGATTTGTGATATTTCTTGAGGGAGTATCATTTACATCCCCGCATAGTTGAGCGCCTACAGGCTACGGGCTTCTTTATGATTTTTTGGATTGGGAGGATGCAGCTTGATTGGTCCCTCATCACGACCTTGGTAGAGCAGTAGCGACCGGAGACGCGCACTTTTCACTTTCCCATTGGAGAGGCCACCATCACGCTTGAGGATGTTCAGGTTTTGTATGGGCTGCGCGTAGATGGACTGGCCATTGCACTGCCCCAGTACATGAGATCCATGACGCGTGCCCAGTATTTGGATTTGATGGGGCAGTATACGGGTTACAGACCACAGGGTGAGGTTGTACTTAGAGAGGGCAGTCGCATTTCTTTATCAGTTATCAGAGAGCATATGAAGGTATTGCACCCAGACATTACCGACGAGACAGAGGCTCTCCATATTGAGCGGTACACGAGGTTGGCGCTGCTCCTGCTTTTTGGGGGTGTCTTGTTCCCGAACACTTCGGGAAGTCTAGTGAGTATGCGCTTTCTGCATCATCTGCAGCAGTTAGATGATTTACCCCTGTACAACTGGGGGGCTGCTATTCTGGCATACCTGTACAGGAGTATGTACCGGGCGAGCATGCTTTGCTAGGTGGACATATGTGGTTTCTGCCACTTCTACGGGTGACAACATTTTCGAATACTCTGTTCATTACTCTGAATTCTATATGGTCGAAATGACTCTTAAATTTTACGTCAACTTTTTATCTTAGGTTTGGGCCTGACAGCGGATCATGCCATTGCAGCCACCTCTACCACCACTAGAGCTGGGTGAAGCACCTCCGTTTCTCCCTCTAGCTACAAGGTAGGTTCTCTGGCGTGGGAAATACCGAGGGACTGATGCTCATCATAATCTTCCCCTTGTTAGGGATGTGTTAGATATGCTGGTGCCCGGATAGGTAAATATGTACCTACACTTACTTGTTATAAATTGAGTTATGTTGCGCATACTCACTTTTATGTTATTATTTGGTAGTTCATCTGGACGCCATACAGCGACGAGTTACTAGCTCAGCTGCCCGATTATTGCTCAGTCGACCGACTGCTTTGGAGCACTTTCGTCCCGATGATCTTCTTCGATGTGGTTGAGTATCATGCCACAGAGTGTGTGCTTTGCCAGTTTTACCGTCCCCATCCTATACCAGGGGAACCTGCATGGGTGCCTACACATTATCAGCGGGATGACCATACCAGGGTGGATGATGCATTTATGGGATAGCTAGAGCAGCAGGTCCATATTTGGGACCAGCGAGCGTACCTATTCCGCCACCACCTTCACATATCCAGGAGGCCACTATTGAGCTGTATCCGTCATGGTACCGCCGTCACACCCGACTGATGATCGGGAACCCCATTCATGTACTTGGCGAGCGCTACAGACCATATGTTGGGAGGCACGAGGCACTGGTATGTTTTTGTGGCTTATTAATATCTTATAATTGTGATATAGCGTTATTTAATTAATATTTTAAATGTTTCGCATGCTATTGGGCATCTCCTGTTCTACCAGTTGGGTACAGGAGATGCAGCAGCATAGCGACAGTGCTGCACTCGTTGAGTATGGCCGGCGGGTGGAAGAGCTGGCTCGTCGGACCCTGTTTCAAGCGAGAGATGGTGCGAGGTTGGATCACGAGGCTGAGTATGCAGCGCCAGAGGAGTACCGTCGGGGTAGGGCTATCCCACGAGGCAGGGGTAGGGCACGAGGTAGGGCTGTCCCACGAGGCAGGGGTGCCCCACGAAGTCGCGGGGGACGGCGAGGAGGTGGTCCCCAGCAAGGGGCGTTGAGGCACCTGTAGACCCACCTGTTGAGGCACATGATGAGGATCTTGTAGATGCTCAGCCGAGTTATTTCCCTCACGTAGGTGAGCCTTCCAGCAGTATGCCGTCGTACAACCTTTAGCTATCTCTGCCAGCATCACAGGTCACCCCGTCAGATGCATTGTTGATCACGGGTACATTCAACGGAGATATAGACCAGTTCTTTTCAGGCCCATCTACCGCAGCTGAGGATCGGCCGACCTGGGACGTGGATGGCAGGCACAGGTTGAGTTATGCCTCATCCCCGGCGGTTGATCCGGATCTACCACAGGCGCAGGTATGTTTTTTATTACTGTAAAATTTCAATGTTTTCTTTTTTTTCTTTATGATTTTCCATAAATTAATTTTTAATTTTCTTATTAAGACTTCATCCCACCCCTTCACGGAGGCCGTTGTATGCGCTGATGAGGACACCACAGATGCATATACTCAGGAGGCCGATGAGAGCACAGTGAGAAAATGTTTTTGACTTAACACGTACAATACTAATATACATTCTCAAATGCTAAGCATAGTACTTGTTTTGTAGGTTGCTAACGGCCCGACAGCCTTTTCTACCGATCCTGCCAGCTGTACTGTCGATGCTGCTGTGCATCTTCACATCAAGAGGCGACTTGATAATGATGATCCCGATAGTGTACCCAAGTGACAGGGGATGCGACTCAGGCCAGCAGCAGCACTGAAGTACACAAGCTGCAGGACTCATTGATTTACTTATTTTTGTACTTTGTGTAAATACTGCATTATGTAAATAATGGCAATAATTCGGTTTTAACAACAATTTTATTTTAACTGCATTTGAACAACAATTTTATTTTGACAGTACAACACAAACACAAACATATCAAACCTAACATAAGAACAAATAGTAGAACTAATGAAAACACTTGACAAGGGAAACATAAAGATACACTACTACGCTCAACATGTACATGCCATTGTTTAGTCACGACCGCCTAGTATTCTCTGCTCCAACCACTTGAGCTGGTCTTCCAGCCTTTTTCTCTTCTTCCACCTCCTTGAGTTTCGCCTTCAACTCCGCAATTTCTTGCTTAGATTGGCGCTCTCTGTCCCACTGCCTCATACACACATTATGAAGATGATACAACTTGTCTTTGTAGTATTCCTGCTCACATGGTTCATCAATCCACACCTTAAAAGTGTATGTAGGTACGTCGAGTTGCCTATAAAACTTGTTCTTACACGCCCAGTAGCGGCGTACAGCTTCTTCCCAACAATCGTACATCATGCTTTTGGTTCCGCAGTCGCACCTTGGGCAATAAAGGGGTTGTTGAGACATTTCTTAAAGAGAAACTTTGGTTTTATGGAAATATTTACTATAGTTTGTTGTTAAGCGCAGAAAATAACTAGAATGCGCTCGTTATTTATAGGCAAGATTTCATATAAAACGTAATATTATACCACACTTTACATACACATAAAACTTAGTATTATACCACGCTTTACATATTAAATTTTTCTGCAAGAAAACAACTTTTTCACATGGTTTTCAGCTTTTTCAGAACGACAAGACAACTCAAAAAAATGTAGTATTATACCGCGATTTACATATAATTTTTTTTTTTAATTTTTAGATTAGTCTTCCTTAGTAACACCAATAAGTTGAATATTTGAACAATTCTATGAAGAAAATACTATATTATGTAAATAATGGCAACAATTCTATTTTAACAACATTTTTATTGTAACAGAATTTGAACAACAATTTTATTTTAACATGACAACACAAACACAAACATAGCAAACCTAAAGATACACATAACAAAAAACAAACAGTACAACTAATGAAAACACTTGACAAGGGAAACATAAAGATACACTACTACGCTCAACACGTACAAGCCACTGTTTAGTCATGACCGGCTACTACTCTCTGCTCCAACCACTTGAGTTAGTCTTCCAACTTTTTTTTTCTTCTTCCACCTCCTTGAGTTTCGCCTTCAACTCCTTAATTTCTTGGTTGGTTCGACACTCTCTTTCCCATTGCCTCGTACACAAATTATGAAAATCATAAATTCTCTCTTTATAGTATTTCTGCTCACATGGTTCATCCATCCATACCTCAAAATCACATGTAGGCTCGTCGGGTTGCCTATCAAATTTTTCATACACGCCTAGTAGCGGCGTCCACCTTCTTCCAACCAATTGTACAAACTACATTTTTCTCCGCAATAGCACCTTGGGACATAAAGGGGTTGTTGAGACATTTCTTAAAGAGAAACTTTGGTTTTATGGAAATATTTACTATTGGTTATTGTTAAGCACAGAAAATAACTAGAATGCACCCGTTATTTATAGGCAAGATTTCACATAAAATGTAGTATTATACCACGCTTTACATATTAAATTTCTCTGAACGAAACTGCTTTTTCATATGGTTTTCAGCTTTTTCAGAACGACAAGACAATTCAATAAAACGTAGTATTATACCGCGCTTTACATATTAAATTTTTCTGCAAGAATACTGTTTTTTCACATGGTTTTCAGCTTTTTTAGAATGACAAGACAGCTCAAAAAAACGTAGTACATATTAAATTTTTTGTATTTTTTTACAAACACCAATAAGTTTAATATTTGAACAACTATATTAAAAGGTCATGTTAAAAAATAAAATGTACCAAGATTATGGAACATAATTTTATTTTATAGATATTGCAACATACACAAGTACATACATGTATTACAAAAAATAATTCGAAAACAAAAGACTAGCGGTATCCTTGATAGTTGGGTACACTTGACGAACTTGCACAAGGAGCTGGATTACCACCGCCATGCACACCACCTGAAGGATATTTACGACTGTCGTGTCCTGTTTGCGAGCATATGCCACATTTACGCGCATAAACGGTGTCACCAACATCCATTTGGTTCCGTATACGCGTTCTCTTTTGCACTTGTAGCTTGTGCAAATAGTCATTGTTACATACCATCTTAAAAGCTTCCAGCGGCCAATAATGCTCAGCACCTAATGGCTGCAACTGCCCACTATACGTTTTTCTGCAACAACACTATATTGCCTATCAATATAGTTGGTTGCCCCAAAACCAACTTGTTGAAAGCACTTCAATGCATGTGCGCACGACATGTGGTAGATGGTCCATTTTCCACATGAACACAACTTTCTGGCTTCATTCATTGTCTGTAGATTATTCCCACGGTGTCCGCGGATAGCGGTCTTAACTTCAAAAACACCCTGGTCATGATCGTACTGTAGAAATGAATGCCAATGTTCTCGCCTCCTGTACCTTTCAAATCTTCTCATGGGTATTGGCATAAATTGAACACCCCTGTCCATCAATGCCGATGCAGCTCCATGCCTTTCAACTAACCTCTCCGCACTCTGTTTGAATGTCATGCGGACTATGTCAGTGACAGGCAATCCACGGGCAGACTTCAACAAGCCGTTGAATGACTCCGACACATTTGTAGTTAGGGCTCCCCATCTTCTGCCACCATCAGCATGCAATGTCCACATGTGAAGCTCATGTCCCATCAGCCAAGTATAGGCTCGTGGATCTAGCTGCCGGATCGCTTCCATGCGCCTCATGAATTTGCACTGCTGGTGCTCAGTTGCAGCCATCCACATTATGTCATGCAATGCCTTGTCATGATATTTCTTCTGGAAATTGGCCTTCAAGTGCCTCACATAGTAACAGTAGTACGCATAGGGTTTCTTCCATTCAGGCAAGTGCCGTACAGAACTTAAAATACCACCATGTCGATCAGATATTAGACAAATACCTGAACGCTATTTGACAACATGCTGCTTCAAGTGGTTCAAGAAAAGCGTCCACGTCTCTTCTCTTTCATTGGCACAAATGGCAAAAGCTAGTAGAAATATTTGTCCGTTGGCATCTACTGCAACTGCAATCAAAAGCTTAATATCATACTTTCCATAGACATGAGTACCGTCTATAGAAATTACAGGACGACAATGCACAAAACTATCAATTGCTGGTTTAAATGACCAGAACACATAGTTAAAATATATTCCGGTATGTCTGGACTCCGCTCAAGCCTCCATTCAAACTAGTCCCGGGGTTAAAGTGTTGTAGTGCGGCCATGTACTTGGGCAACAATGAAAAAGACTTATCCTAGTAGCCATAAATAAGTTCAAAGGCACGTTTGCGACCGAGATATGCCTTTCTTTTGGTTATAGTACAACCATACTTCTGGTGGACGGCTATAATACACTATTTAATCTTGAACCTAATGGACACTTCCAAATATGGAATCAAGATAAGAGAAATCAAATCTACATCCAGGTTGAAATGATTCTCATTGAATGTGTCCATTTCATATCTGTGGGTGCTAATAAATTTACCCACTTTCTATAACCCTGATTTCTTCTTGCTGGCACGCAACATCCAGTGACAACCCATAAAGTCTCTATGGCATACAGCCTTGTATACCTCCGTAGTTGACTCCCTTACCGTCATCTCACGGCACTCTCTTACACTGTAGATTTTTACAGCCCTAATTAGGCGAGCTTTATCGGGGAAATACATGCCCTTTGTCAGAACCGCTGATCTAGACTTATCCCACATCGCTGACCGAATTTCATCATCATTCCTTGTGAGGGCATCCACGTTTGGCATACTTGGCAAATTATCAAGGTAGGGAATATTCCGCTCATGAAATGGTACGTGCGACTCGTACACTCTTTGTCTAGCAGGAGGTGGATGAACATGCTCCCTCGTTAGCTCAGGTTCAACATTCACTTCCTCCTCCTCATCACCCTCATCAGGGAAGGGTGTGTCATCTCCAGACTCATCCGCATTGTTGTCATAATCACTATCATCTTCCTAACTCTGCGCATCTACCAAATCACAAGTCAATACGTCGTCTATGGGCAACTGTGTGAGGTCAGGAACATCAAGAAGCTCGTTTTCACTGCACAAAAAGAACAAAATGATAAGTTACCCAACTAGATAAATACTTTACATATAGCTATATCACTTTACTTACAAGTCGTACTATCTTGACGTTTCATGTGGATATTTTCTTGTTGGTGACGACTCCCGGATGGACCACCGTGGTCCAATACGCCAAAACTACGCATATTCCAACTAAGGGCGGGGTCATAACTTGTAAAATTCATATCCGGATGGTACCCCCCTATGAAAAATATGAGTGTTAATACAAATCCAATTAAAACATAAAATAAGCAATACTAAAGCGTAGAAAAATTGAAGTTTACCAGTCGTCTTGTGGATTATATAAAGTCGAAAATTATTTTGTGGCTGCTCATTCGCCGGTGGTGACAAGTTTAAATCAAGGCAAGCTCTTTCATCAACAATCTGTCCCGCAAAAACTGCTCCAGAATAACCACCCGATGACTAGGGGTTATCCCTACTATGCACGCCCTCATTATTGGGAACGTCTTCAATCTTGACGTATATTTCCAACAATTTTATTACAATAAATTCCCTGTATTCATCCGGAATCCGAAAAAAATCTCTAAGAGTTTCATCATCTTCGATGTTAAATTCAGAATAATAAGCAAACCCCTGCGGAGTCACTGAATACGGAAATCTACCGGTTACTTTAAGGTTAACTGAACGCTTTCTCACACTCATCTTTTTATGTAACAACGATACCAATTTATCGTACTCCATTGTAAGCGGCAATTTAACATGACACTGTGGAGGTGAGCTATACCTCACAGAGTTATTCTCCAGCACAACCTCACCCCCCCCCCCCCAATATAATGAAACCCTTATTTTTGGCTCTTTAGACATTATAAAAAAATGATTGATAAGAAGAAGAGAAAAGTATGAACGGAAGTTTGAAGAAAGTATTGAATGAATTTTCATAAAATTGAAATGCCTTTAAATAAGGCAAGTCCGAGCCTGGGGTGCAAATTTTTTTTAATGTAAAATGCAGTACAATACCACGTTTTATGTATTTGAATTATTGTTATGTCAGTTATCCGCAGAAAACTTATTGATGGGCCCAAAAATCAGAGTAAAATGCAGTATAATAATACGTTTCAGTGTAAAACGCAGTATAATACTGCGTTTTACACTAAAAATTAATTCTCTACAGTCCTGCAGAAGTGGGCCCAAATATTATAGGGTAATGCAGTACAATAATGCGTTTAAGTTAAATGCAGTATTGTACTGCGTTTTCCTAAAAAAATAATTTTTTAATAAAACACAGTATAGTACTGCGTTGAACTTTAACAGCTAACTTTCCGTTAAAGTAAAACGCAGTATTATATTGCGTTTTATGTATTTATGTAACTTTTTTTTAACAGTAGAAATGTATTTTGTTCCAATTTTAGCACTATTTAAGTTTCAGACTCTATAAATGTGTGGTTTGTGAGAATGTGAAGGCTTTTCGTCCAAGTACGAAATCTTCCTAAAATTAATACTTTAGAAAGATTTGGACTAATGTTAATTTGCAGCACATTTTTGGCCAAGAAAATATTTGTGAAAGATGTAATCATTCTTTTTAGTTGTTAGATGCACTCCTACACATTTTTGCATCAACCTCCAGATGCATAAGATCAATAGGTATAAATTAAAATCATAATGAATAATAATATTCATAACACGCCTTAATAAGAAATATAATATGGCCGTATGCAATATAATTTATTCAATTAAGAGTTAGATGTCAAATCAACTAGTAGTATTATAAAGCCAAATTTAAAGGGAAGTCTCTAAAATTATTCCTTTAATTTTTATGTTATACAATGTTTACGTGAAGATGAATGTAAATAGTACAAAGCGTGTGTCATATACTCGATCTAACTTGTTTGAAATTAAGATTGTACCTATAGTTATGGTAGTACATATTTAACCCATTTGTGAGTTGTTTGTGGGATTTCTTTATCTTGATTGAGTCAAGGTGTTAACATGGAAATCAGAAATCTTAATCTCAATCCACATGCAGCTCCAAAGATAGTGGCTTCTGGGTCCAACCAAACTATTAGGTTTCCCATGATAAGTGTCCTCTCCCCGAGATTTATGGCTATCGTCGCACATCTGGCTTGTTTTCTCCACATATTGGCTTAGCAAATTCTTTGATTTGCGCATGAAAACCCATTCTGAATCTTGCCCATAATTCTACCATGAGAACATAATCCTGTTAGTTACAATAGTATACTCCCTCCGGTTCAAAATAAGTGATTTTTTTGAATATTTTTACACAAAAAAAGGTCAAAAAATTACTTATTTGGACAGAAGGGAGTACTATGTAATTAAGAGAGCATTGATTAGGGGATACTCCAAACATGTCTCGAATTAAATGTTGGGACTTTAGCCTAAGCTGTAGGACCATTCTTCCAACCTCCGTGTTTAGCTCCAACTGGTCAATTTCACTATCGCCGCTACAAACAATTAGGGAAAATGACAGAATGCAAACGAGATAAAGAAAGCCACATGCTGGAGATTTTGTTTCTTTTCATGACTTAGCTTCTCATACCGTAAAATTTATACTAATAAAACTAGTTGAGTCGGTCCTAACATAATTTAATAGTTTGTCCAGTTTCCAGAGATAGCCTTATAAGAAATATTGCTCTGCTACCCTGCTTCTAACTGAATAAAACATTTCCTTCGACTAGATTAGGAGTGGCAAACGGGCGTTCGACTAGATTAGAAGTGACAAACGGGCGGGGCGGGTCGGATATGATTCGGGTTGAAAATGAGTAATGAAAAAACGAATAAAGTATTCGACCCGACCCATCTTTAATACGGATAAAAAACAGGTTAAATGGCGGATAATATGGGTAATCATATTATCTATGACTTCTTGCATATGATCACTTTTGGGAGAATTCTTAATCTCCCTAACTTGAGAAACACCCAATTTGAGGCTTTACAAATATAAAAATTAGACCCATTGGTTGCCCATTTTCTAAATTGATAATATGATTCTTATTCATATTTGACCCGTTTTGAAAAAGTTCATTATTCATCCCATTTTTCAGTGGATAATATGGGTGATTAACTATTTTCTTTTAACCACTTTGCCACCCCTAAACTACATACGTACTCCTTTACGTTCACAATAAGTGACCAGTTTCCTTTTAGCACGCTCATTAAGAAAATGCTAAATCTTATACAAAAATACCTAGTATGACTAAACTACCTTTATTAAATATTGGTCACATAGTTATAGTGAGGAGTGAGAAAACTTTTTAGAGATATGGACATAGGGGTAAAAGAGTAAAAATAAACTAAATATTTTCTTGATTACCTAACTAGACACTTATTTTGAACCAAAATGAAAAAGTAAACTGGTCACTTATTGTAAACCGGGGAGCGTAATATATATATCTTGGGAATGAAAGTGTCAGCAAATGCTGCTGGTAAATCACATTCACTTAATTCAGCGTTCTTGTTGCAACTTGTAAATGACACTTAGTTAACGCAACTTGTTCAGCACATTCAACTTATTGAGCTAAATTCGACATGCTAATTAGCAATAAAAAAAAGATTACCATGCTCGGGCACACCTGCACATAGCCAGCAATACATAAGGTTATGTGAAAATGAGTGGTCGCAACTAAGCAATGAAAGAAAAACACGCATGTGCACACATGGATGGACCCCTCTTTTCGTCCTACAAAGTTGGATAATCCTACTACCTTCAATCATTAGGTTCCTCCCACCCACACTGCCTCTCCCCGATCAGATTTATTGCCCTAATCATAAAGCACATGAATCCACGCATACTAAATATTTTATATATATATTTTTTAAAATTAATTTAATATTATCTGTAAATCCTCTTGTTAAAAAAAACTTCATTAATATACTTAATTGAATGTCGAATTATTTACCCAAAGAAACAAGAAACACTTCCCATTTAATACTTCCGTTTTTCTCCGTTTCTAGTAGTTCACCCATGATCTAGAATTCCCCGTGATCTAGAATTCCTAGAACCATGGGGTACCTCGTTCCCAAGCAGGGGCGGATGCACCTTTGTGCAAGCGGTGTCATCCGACACCGCTTCGCCGGAAAATTTAATTAAATATATATTTTATTAAATTTATAATATTATAAATAGCCGTTATAAAAATAAAACGAACATTATTGTAAAGGAAATGCATCTTGGTCCAGTGGCTAAGAAGCCAAGTATGAACGGGGTAGATAAGGGGTTCGAAGCTCGGGGGCTCTTATATGTGTTTTGCTACATCTTTTTCTTTCCTTTTCTTTTTCTTGAAGATAAAATCTTTTAACTTTCAAAATTAAGCAATTTTATCATCTGAAATTCATTTAACTTGGAAGAAAGAATCAATGAGGCGAATCATATCTACGCAATAAAAGAAATTTTAAGTTCTTTGAAATTTATTTAAATATGAGAGATTGTTTGATGCCTTATATAATATATATATAGTACTATGACGCTTTATGAATAATTTTCAAAAAAGTAAAAATTTGTCGAAAAAAGTTATAATATTATAATATATTGCGTTTTATTGATATAAATTGAATCTTTTTTTTAAAAAATATATCATCTATGTTATATTTGTTTATTTATTCACTTTTAAAAATTATCGACACCACTTACAAAAAATTATGTGCACGCTCCTGTTCCCAAGGGTAGTGGTATAATATTAGAATTGCAATTGCTCTTGAATCACAAAAGGAGATATGTCACAGCCCCACATTTTTTTTTGCTGTCACATGCATGGACTGATAGGTACAACAAAGAACCTGGCTGTACTACATAAGTTGACCAAAATTTTATAGGGCATATATAGGTGATTTTAATCAAACCACTTATTTCCCTGGTCTTTATTATCCATGTTTAAGGTTTTATCTTAGACGATCCTTCTTAATTTTTTTATGGGACAGAACAGAAACATCGAATTCAAATCACCTTTATACATCAGGAAGCATTTTCCAAGTAGTAAGCTCAAGAAAATTGTGCACCCCTCAAAGTAATAAATAAGCAAGATTTTGGTAATGGAGTATATTTTAATGAGACAAGATGGGTTGCTCTGATGGTAAGCAACCTTCACTTCCAACTAAGAGGTTGTGAGTTCGAGTCTCCCCAAGAGCAATGTGGGAAGTTCTTGGAGGGAAGGATGTTGGGGTCTATTTGGAAACAGCCTCTCTACCCCAGGGTAGGGGTAAGGTCTGCGTACACACTACCCTCCCCAGACTCCACTAAGTGGGATTATACTGGATTGTTGTTGTTGTACATGTTTTCTTAAACCTCCCATAAGACCCATATTCTGGCTTTTAGCTGGAGAATATCCAACAATAGTTTTCACTGAATGAATAATGGATCCGGATCCTAAGAAGAAAGATTGGAATATCAACTTCATCGAGATCATCGATCTCATACCAAATCCCATCAATCGAATCACTTTTATCGATCTCATACCAAATCCCATCAATCGAATCACACTTTTTCAAGAAATACGAGACATGTTCTCAAGGTTCAACAATCCCCAAAACCAACACAAGTTGGTCTACTCAACAAATAAATCAAAAGAAATACTTTACATGTCCATCCGGTCCAACCATCATAACTTAGTTTAACTACAGACGCAAAAATAACCCCAAAAAAGAGGATTTTTATAATTTTAATCGTAAGCATATCATAGAATTCACGTACCTATAAAAGTTTCTCATAAAATAAAAAATTTAAAATTAAATTATTTTCAATTTTCAAATATAATAAAAACACAAGGATTAATGTATAAACTTAAGTAAAGTTATGCAAAGTCCACCGGACTATCCAAATAAATCACTACACTTACTAAGATACAAAAATGTATCATAGCAAGCCAAGGAAGAAAGGCCAAAACGCAGCTTTGTACCCATGCAATGATGCCAACCACAATTATATGGGAACTATGGACAGTGCCATATAAATCTGCCGACCTAAGATAGTTAGACATTTCAGCATAGGAAACCAGTACCCTACACACCTCCCACACCGTGAGGAGCAGCTGCACGTTTCTCTCATTGATTGGATTTGGTGTTCAATAATGCATGGTGGAAAGAGGATCTCCCTATCATACATGAATTACTCAACACATAGCTATAGATTTGAATAGCATAGTTGAAGCTATAATTGAATATCTAAAACTACATTTAGCTGCAACACGATGTATACATTAGTCATGAACCGTCCAGACCTGGCAAATTAAACTAGCATATGTACTTGGTCAACATAATAGAACGTATACAACTCAACAGAACTACCTATGGAAACAAAATCAGCTAAGACTATCTTGAGTCAGATTAGTTAAGGAGCAGCGCTTGCCTCCTATTACACAAGAAAATCTTCAACTCACACGCTTGCTCGGTTCTGTTTCTATCAGCCTTCTGCCTGAGAAAGCAAAAGTGGAATGATATGCACATATATAGAAGAAGAGGTGATAAATTTCAGCAGTAACATTATGCATGTAAATTGATATTAAATGGATCCAATGTCTTTCTAGAAATGATTAATACAGCTCTCAAAAGTAGAATTGCAGACTACACAAGGTACAAAATTGCGACTTGATGAGAAGAAGACAAGTTAGAAGTGTGATATCGAAGAGGATAGACGAACAACAAATTAAAGCAATCCAATTCCGATCATGCATGTTGCTCGATAAGAATATCACGACATCTCTTTACTACAACTAAATCCACTATTGACTAAAAATAGCCCTTGTTGAGCATTTGTGAACTACTATTTCACTGTAACAACTGCTACACTAATCAAGGACAAATCTCAGACGTCCCACTGTCTGTCTGAGCAGAGCTTGCTTTACAGATTCTTCGTACAAAATGACTCCATATCTTTATGTCCATCACAGAGTCCATAGCTGATCAACCCAGTGATCTGCACAAGGAAAAAATGCTGCACCGATTAAGACATAAAGCAGGAGACATACCGGTATTATATTTTCTGATGGTGGTGTCCTCGACAGCTTGTGCACACCTTGACTATTCCACTTGAATATAGCTACTACCTATAGCTAGTACCTCCCACCAGGAATTAGGTGGATGAGAAGAAAACACCTATCTTTGTGTTCCTCTGCTGGGAATTGAACCTGAGACCACTACTTTAACAATCCCTGAATGCTTCAAGCCAAAAGTCTCACTTGAACAACATTAACCTGGACATCCACTACTAGGCTGAACTGGTGGCGACACACTTGAGCCTACACACTTCCCCATGTATCCAACCACAACAATCTAATATATGTTCCTATTGTTTCTATTCCGATAAAGGAGAATTACAGTATCACGAAACCAGGCCAACTACAGCTAGGATTGAACATATAAACTCTGTACAGGTCTCCAGTGCAAACAGGGGTAGTTGAGGCATCTTTTAGGTACTTCTGAGGTTAGCTTGGATCAAGTCAAAAGTTGCGACTATACTTTCAGCTCCAAGAAATCCTCGAGGCCCCTATTATGGTAACTGATCAGTCTACAGGAAACTGTCAAATATAAAAACCGCCCTCTACCCCAGGAGTATGGAAAACGGCTGCTTCTAAGGATTAGGTGCTTCCTAGAATCGAACTACAGATTGTCTTGTCTGACTCCTTGAAGGTGATATCTTCTAAGAATTGGAACATGAACCTTGTCCAACTCACTTAACAGTAATGTCTTCCTAGACTTGGAGCCAAGCTCAGGTTAAAAACAACAAAAAAATTTATAATTACTAATAATTGTGAAATCTGGCATCATGAGGAACAAAACAACATAGCCAAAGTGATGATACTTGGGCAAGCCAAGGGAGAAAGTCTTCTCTAAAAGTAGACCCTAATGAAAAATCAAAGGACAGAGCCATGAAATATCCTGACAGCCCAAGGGCACTTGGGCAAGCCAAGCCTTCCCGCTAAAGGATAGAAGGGAAAGAGAAACGACTAAATCAAACCAAACAACCATACAAATAAGGCATGGAATTGTGAAACATAAGAGAAATTAGAAGAGTCGGACGAGGGTTCATACTTGAGGATGTAACTTGCAGATGAAGGTCAGCAGTTTTGGTAAATCATATGCTTCACAGTTTCTCTACGCACCCGAGTCCGGGTGACCATAGTGCTCCTCGCATCAGGAATACCATCCATGTTTTGATCTTTGCGAACTACATTTACCGTCTTCCTACCAGGTTCATTTACTTTTTCAGTCCTTCCTTTTATCACATCACCAGATCTCTTTTTGACAATCTGTTCTTGTATGGGAACTGGCCCTACAATATAGGAAAACAAATAATAAGAATAGCCTTAAATGGTGAGATTGAAGAGGTGCAATTCAATTATGTGAACAAGATGCTTCCCAACCCACAATCACAAAACGCAAAAATAGATAGTGAGTGAATACTGCTTGCACCAAAGATAGTATTCTCAACTCCTCTCTGCAATTAGTCAAAACACTATCAAAGAAGACCTAATCAAATATATAAAATTGAAAGAATCTGAGAGATGCTTTGTATATGTAGCAAAAGCAAAAGTTTAACAGAAAACGTAATCATCTAATTCTTTATATCTTCCGCATAACAGAAACATTTAACAAAAAAAAAAAGTCATCTGATGGTTAATCAGCAAACAAAGATGACCAAGAACAAAGATTAAATGGAGATATGCTGGGGTGAAAATTCCAGACAACAATCTGTAATCCTAATTATCTTCCATTTTGACGGTTAAAAATCACTGATCTTTCATATCAGTCAAATCACAACCCCCCCCCCCCCCCACCCCCCCACCCCAAAAAAAAAAAAAAAACTTTTTCCTTTCCCTTTGTTAAACCTTATGAAAACATCAAGTTAAGGCAATTGAATAGGTCAGAATTTGGTAGTTTCAAGTGATTGGTGTATATAAAATTAGTGTTTTCAGGGACAATTATGCAGGTCCCTAACGCGGACAAAGGACAACTCAACCAATGTAGTTGTTGTTCTCCATCCATGGAATGATAACACATCCCTTTGGGTGGTCAAGTTTCTCGTGTTATCAATCTATTCTAATACTTACTAACAACCAGAAACGTTTGAAATCAACTCGCGATAACTACTTGAACCTCAAAAAGTAGTACTAAGTAATATACTGACACTAACACAGGATGAAAATTTCATCTCATTATCAGCTTAAGAATGTGTGGTTAACAGAATACTTTCAGGTGAAAGATTGTACCTTTAGATACCTGAACCGTTTCAGCAGGAATATCATCCGAATCCCAAGGTTGTGAAATAACCAAGGGAGAATACAAGTAGGTATCAGACTTCAAATAATCCCCAATTTCGCTAACCAATTTCTTATCATTTCCCTCCTTAGGTTTACTTTCCTCAATTCCTGGAAACAGAACAAACATTCAAAAAATTAATTCGTCCTCCCCCACATTTCACAAATCAAAGGGAAAAAACTACGTCCTCTGTCCCATTCCAGACAATATCATATTCTTTGTGGAGGAATTAAAAGAAAGTACTCACCGGTAGGAGCAAAAGACGACGACTCTGCTGAAGGGAAATGAGAGAGTTGAGAAGAAAACAGAGGTGCAAACATAAAAGAGTCAGACTTGAGATAATCCAAAACTTTGCTGAAGAGTTGATTCTTCTTCTTATTACTGCTATGTTTCTTCATGGGTTTCTTCTTCGGGTGAAATGCTGAGAGCAACGCCGCTTCTTTACCCATTTTTGCTGTTCAGAGAGAGAGAGAGAGAGAGATTTGCCGGGAAAGGAGAAAATGGGAGAGTTAATTCAGGCGGTGGCGGTGGAAGTTAGGCGGTTATGTAGTGATGGGTGCAACGTGTCCTTACACTTGGCAAAAAATAAAGAAGCCATCTGGCAAGGTGGGTTGCGCTTCCCCTCAACCCAACTGTTCTATTTTTTTTTTTTTTTTTTATAAAAAAATTAAAATATTTATTTGGAAATTTGACTAATGATCGAAATCACCAAATTTATTATGGTTTTGGTAACACTTTAACTTATTACTTAATTATATTAAATTAATAATATAATTATATTATATGCGAGTACGTATTAGTATCAGATTATTGTTTAATACTGATACTTGTGAGATTTATTTAACTTTTAATTCTTCATGTAATATCATGTTGAAATTGATATATTTTAAAATTACGTTGTTTACACTATATTATCTTTTATTTAATATCTTAGTTTAATTTTGCATTATTATTAGGTGTTGAATCGAACAAAATGTAAGCAAAAGCGATATGTCAATAGTATTATTTTTTTGCACGTTATTTTGATCTTTGTAAGTTTTACTTTTTGTTTGAAAAAATATGAACATTATATTGTAGACTTTCTTTTTTTAAATTTCCTTTAGATTCTAGTTATTTAATCATCATTTCACTTAAAAATCATTCAAGGAATTACTTTATCATGTTACTCGGCCGATTGTCTATTGTTGTTGTTGTTATTACTACTTCGAAGCAAGAAAGATAGAGTACTACTCCACTTGGTAAATGAATTTGGTGACTAATAACACAAAGAAATAGTGAAACACAGGATTATGGATTTAATTCAAATTCTTAATTATACATACAAAATGAAATACTGGGCCATGTAATTGTACCACAAATCGAACTAAACGTAAATCTAGCCAACTAAATTAATTTCTTTTTTCCACACCTACAAATGGGATGTTAAGAACATTCTTATTTAACCACTTTCTCAGGTAACTATTGAATTGGAAATTTTAATTAATTTCCACATGTTACTTAATCACATATTAATCAATCTGTCTGAAACTTGAGACTGGCTTTAATCCATGTTTTAAAGCTGCCTCCCAAACTAAGTCGATCCTGTTTATATCAATAGCTCCAACTTCATGGTGTGTCCAGCCTTCCAATGAATGAACCACTCCTCCTGCATGGCATGCATGGACTACCCCTCTTTCCATCGTATACTGTTTAATTATTTATCCCAACAAAAATACCTTTTAGTTATAAGAATTAATACAGAGAAAATATATATTTGCATAGGTTAATTTTTGGGTGTTTCAAAAAGTTTTACTAAAAATATACAATAAAATAGAGGAGTTTTTGAGAAAATTGACCACAATATTTAGTACGCGTTTGGACATAAGTTTTGGAAGTTTTTTCCAATAAATAAATAAATAATCAAATATGTGTTTGTTTATAGAATTAATTAGTTTTTGAGAGATATTGAAAATCAAAACTTCAAATCTCAAATATAGCTTAAGACCTTTTTTGGGCCAAATCATGATCATTTGGGACATTTTAATTGAAAAAAGAAGAAAAAGGGACTTTTTAACATCTCAAAATTTGCCACAAAATTTATATCCAAACACATTTTCAATTTCAAATCAAATTTCAGCCAAATCAACTTTTTCAAAAAGTTTTGAGAATTTATGTCCAAACGGGACCTTAATGTTGTGGTGGAGACTGAAGTGGTAAGTATTGCTTCATCCTTAATCCTCGTGTATGGAGTCGCCTCTGATAGGGAATATTTTATCCTCAAAGTGGGACTTTTCGGCCAGAATCCGGATTACTCAGACCCAAAGCGGATACTGGATATCGATAGGAAAACAAAAAGAAAAAAGAAAAAAAGAGAGATAGAAAATTAAGATGTGTATACCTCACAAGATCCAAGTCCTTGAACATCTAGAGGCAATCTCATGGCAGCAAGATCACCATAAGTACAGTCCCTTCTAAAGGGTAAGACAGGAGGTACCACAAACTGGTGAAAATGTGCTCCTGTTGGTGCAAAATTCTGCTCTCTTGGAGTTATCCATTTTCCAACTATCCATGTCTACAAATATCACCAACCAAAAACAATTACTCCAATTTCATTTAACCTAAGTTGCTCGCCAGGTGTATGTCGGATCCTTCAAAAGTAATATTTTTGAAGATCTGACATAGGTACACAGTAACATTTTTGGAAAGTTTGAGTAACATAAATTTTGACAGCAAGAAAAATAATGATTATCATATATAAAATTTATTTTCAATTAATTTTTATATATATGTGTCAGCTAAAGAAACAATTTGGTAATTAATCCTTATAATTTCAGATCTTCTCGTAGTAGATGCATTAACTTTTTAAGCATATTTGAAATTATTTGGAAACTTTTCTGAATTAATAATGGAAAATAATAAGAATTTTACCTTGCAGTTTTTGGCTGCCTGATATTTTGTCACTTGGACTAGGTACTTTTGGTATTCAGCAGGAGCTTCCTTTTGGATCTTTTGAAATCTTTCAGTTGATGAAGTTAGCATCTGCAAGTTTGAATAAAATAGTCAATGATTAATTGAGAAAATAATTGTTCAAAATTCTTGATTTTAGTATTATGACTAAATTCATTAGTAGTAATTCTTGTGCTTAGACCGCAATATTATATATGAAAACCAAATGGAATATATTTATTATAAATGATTATGAATGAAAAAAACATTTGAATAAAATGGAGCAACCTTGAATTCCCTCAATAGTTTAATTCAGTTTCGAGTACAAATTAAAGACGAATGCACAACTTTAACCTCGAATTTGGCTCACTAAACTACACGATTTTGACATAGGACATTATCCCTAATATACATAACTTTTCCTGAAACAATCGAAATTCAAAACTCCTGGAAAAAGAAACTACCATATTGTAAAATTTTCCTACATAGATCCTTGTAGTTCGGTCTTTTCCGTATGCGCGGGAACTTAGTATACTAGACTGTTCTTTTTTTTAGACATAGATATAAATGGACCCCCAACCACTACTTATAAAAGCTTATCTTATCATCCATGTCAATGTACACAGTATAAAACTACGTTATTGCAATCGACACCCAACTGCCCATAAAATCAAAATAACTCTTGTGGAAAGTAAATATATAATCTTTTTTTTGTCCCTATATACTTGGAAAACATTTCTCTATAAGGTTTCGATGGTCATAAATGTCAAAACTATAAAGACAGTCAATGACTTGATCTATGGTGAGGCCATTGGTTGTTGAATCTAAAGAATTTTCTATCCAAAGAAAATTCGTACCCAAAATTATAGATTCTTGTATGGTCTTAATCATAACTATTTGATAAACCATCCAAGAAAAGGGCTAGACATGGAAAAATATTAAGCCAAAAAGTGAAAAAAAATTATTTAAAAGGGAAGTAGAGTATAAATTAGGATACGTACAAGCACACGAACTTGTTTTGTGCAAAGATAAAGAGCAATAGCTCGTCCAAGTTTAGAGGTGGCTCCAGTTAAGAAAACCTCAGTGATGTCATTTGGAATTTCTTTAAGGATAACAGCTGCAGTTAAGGTATTCCCATGTACAACTCTTACTCTAAGGTTAGGATGCTTGTTCACAAATAGTGTCCCTCCTCCATTTAGTGCCTCGTTCTGCATATATAACAACAATCCAAAATCAATGCTATTTTATAATCAATGACATTAGCCATTTGGTGCATGCACCAGGTTCGTGTTTACACAAAACCAATAATAACATGATATGCGTCTTTTGCATATTCTTTTATCACTTAACTATGGTTAGTAAGTGTACATTTTCACCTTATTGATTACTTAACCATGGTAAAGTACATTAGTTTGGTACGAATATCTTATAGGGCAAATGATACCTTGTTTAATGCAGCAAGGCTGATGACTTTGACTCCCAATCTATCAGCCCTAAGAATTGCTTGCTCTATTTGTTTATTAATGCCTTGTGCTGCAAATGGCAAGAAATACTGCCACACAAATATTCACAACATAAACAAAGTTATTATTTCATATCTGAAAACCGCAACTCAATAAAAGGGAAGACCGATGCACAAACTATCCCCGATCACACATGGTTCGGGGAAGGGTCACACCCAAAGGGATGTGATGCAGACAACCTATCCTAACGCAAGCATTAGTGGCTCTGAGGATTGAATCCGTGACCGATAAGTCATAAAACCACAACTTAATAAATAGGGAAAACAATAGTAAGCGTACAAACCTGGAAACCAAAGCGAGGGACGACCCAAGTTTGGTGCAAGTAGCCTCTGAGGTAGTAAAAAGTGTTCAAGAAAGGTTTGGAATAGAGCCACATAACAAGCATGGCAAGAAAAGAGAGAGGCAATAAGGGTATTAAGAAGAGCTTTGTGCTGAAAGGAATTGAACTGAATGATCTGAACATATAGGGTACGTGCAATGCCGATGTCATGTCTACTACATGCGCCAAGAACACAAAATCTGGCACCCTCCCATTTTTACCTGAAATATAGTAGTATTAGAAAGAATTAAATTAGGCGTCTACCTAGCCGTTTACACTAGTTGATGGCAGTATAATATATGTATAAATGTGTATAATCTATGTATATCAATTCAAGAATGTAAACAGTAAATCTGGCTGACTATTTATATACGCTAGTTTGACAACCAACGTAAAAATAATGAGAAATTTATGATGATTAACAATAATCAAGTTGAATCAAAGTTTTATTCCTTTTTAACATTTTTTCCCTTCACCCTCATTCAGGAGCATTGATAGTGTTGTTATTTAGTTTTTAGAGAAAATGACATTGTATAATTGCTGTAAAATAATAGCTGAAAAATGTATAAAATTTGTATATTTTTTGTATATATACACATTATATATGTTATATACAAAAATTATACACTTTTTCGGCTACCGAATATAAATAATTTTTGGCGCGGACTAAAATTGATAATACCCTAATTATACCTGACTCGCAGTTATGAATTATTAATTCGATTGTAGATGTACTCTTCCACTAAATCAAGTCTCTCTATGCAACTAGAAATATTGTGACAAGCAAGCGCTAGAATTTTATTGTCTTATATATCCACCTTTTCCATTTGGTAAGACATATCGAGTACAAGATTTTTTTCTTCTAAATTTAGTATTGCCTTGTACTAATCAACCTTTAAAGTACTTTAAATTAATGGGGCTTCAGCAACCACCTGCATCTAACTTCGAGCTACATTTTAGCCAAAGATAAATCAGTACATTAATTTCAAAAAATTATTCAGCAAAGTACTTTCCAACCACTCTGCCCAAAAGCTAGCAGGTATAGACAAACTTAATTTTCACAGAAGTATTGTACTCTGATAAAGTGAGACATCATTTCTAAAATAGGACAATAGGAGCTTCAGAGTTGCTAAAACAAGCATGTACTGCTATCTTAAAGATGAGACGGATTCAATACTGTAGTAACAGATGTGACCACACGTATTGCTTTTCTTTTTTCAAATTATATATACGTTGAATAATTAAATCACATTTGTTTCTAGGATATTGTTTATGAATTACTTATTAGATTGGAAAGAGATGTTTACCTGATTCAACGCTTGCTTTTGCGTGCATGTCCCATGATTTTGGGTTAAGAGTGTTACCTAGCACATCAAAAAGTGGCATAAATAGGCAATAATTTGTTCCTATCTCTGTGTGATGTAGGTTATGGTACCTGTCAATATAAAGAATGAATATTAAATTTCGATAAATAAATTCTTTAGCACAAGACATAGAATCGCGAGTATCTATGTACTAATATGAAATTAGAATCCGTTGGGGGATGCCCAGTTGGTTTGGAGGGTGCTGAGATCGATCCCTTTTTAATGCCTTCTAGGTTGAGTTTGTCGCACAGGGCTTGCTTAGTGGGATTTACATTTCCTGTGTGGTTTGCAAGCTATTGCACAGGGGGTTTACCCAGTTCGCCACAGAGTGCTTGCCACAAAGTACTTACCACAAAATACTCACCCGAAGGGTAGAGACTGTGGCAGAGGTTGTGACAGAGACTGTAGCGACTGCGTGTTCCTCCTTACCAATAAAATAAAATAATATGAAATTAGAAGAAGCATTCACTTACGTTGGAGTGTAAAGAAGATACTTCATAAATGGAAAGGCCAGAAAGAGCTGATGAGGAATAATCTCAAAATTGCAATGTCCCAAACATCTTAAGAAATCAAAGACCAATACATAGCCATAGATTATAGCTACTGATCCATATCCCATGAGACAAGACCCTAGAATTGGAATTCCAATCACTCCACCTAAAAGAATTTGCTCCAAAAATGTCGCATGACCAGCTGAATATCCAAAAAATGAGAAAAAACAAATTAATATCAGAATTGAACTAGGTGTAATTAATTAATAACTATAAATCTCAGTGACAAGAAATGTTAGAAAAATTAAATTATATACTGTATTTCTTTTACCTGTAAAAGGTTGAGGTATAGCTGAAGAATGATGAAGTGAATGATAATGGCTGAAAAGATAATTTCCATGGAAGCACTTATGTAAGCAGTAGTAAAGGGGTTCTGAAATTACTATATGAAGGATTGTGATCACCACTAATCCACTTAAATCCCATATAGGAAGATTAACAAGGTTTGGTAACATGTAACATGCTAAAGTAGCCATTACAGCATGAAGAAGTACAAAATTATCCCTGAAAAATAATTATTAATATTAGTCAAATGATATGGAAATTAAAAAAAAGTATGTGTAAATTAAGATGATTATCAAGATACAAGTATATACCAGTCCCATTCTTTGTCAATCTGCTTAAAATCAACTCCATCTTTAATAATCCGACGGTTTCGAGTTAAGAACAACATGTTACTGAAAGAAGACCATAGTTGATATATGAGACCTCTAAGTGAACATAATATGAGAACATGTAGACACCAAGTTGCCCAAATGCTGTCTTCTTGATATCTTGAGTACATCACTTTTGCAACAAATGGTCCATACAGTAAATACTGTTCCAAACAAACAAACAAAACATAAAACATTAAGCTAGCATTTGGACATAGATTTGACTGAAACTTGAAAAAATAAGATGAAAAATAATTTTTGAAAGTTGAAATTGTGTTTCGACATTCATATTACTCGAATTTTTTTTGAAGTTTTATGAGTAGAGAACTAAACTTGAAAAATTCTCTAGAACTGTTTTCGGGATTTGAAGACTTTGTTTTCAAGATCTGCCAAAATATAGTTAAAATTTATAAACAAACACATAACTGAAAACAAAATTTGAAAGAAAAAAAACTCCCAAATTTTATAGCCAAGCAGGAGCTAAAAATCCATACATTAAAGGTTGAATATATAGATAGACACCTAAACTTTGTCATATCTAGGAAAACCAAAGAAAAATAATGATAAGTAGAGTACTTATTATTTTTTAGTTGGTCATCAAGCTTGTTAGAAAAAGGGGTGTTAGCAATATGTACCTTGAAACTTCCCAAGTTCTGCCATGGCCAAGATGACAATGGAGCTTCCATATTTAAGTAAAATAACTCTATATTCTTTTTTCCTCTCTTCTGTTTTTGTAGCTAGTAGAGATCCCAAGACAAGAGAGGGAGTATGGTTTATCTAGAGTGACAACTTCTCAACTATTGTACCTATATTCTTGGAAGAGCATGGGTTAGTCTTGAATATATATAGCTGATGTAAAGAAAGGAATAAGGAAAGTTAAACAAAAGAAGAATTTTCTTGAATTCTACGACTTATTAGTTAGCTAAATTTGATTTTAATGTACAGTTGAGCGCTCTCTCAATCTTTTCCATACACATGTACACACAGAAACTGTATCATGGATCTGTCCATCTTTTTCTATTTTCCAACCGATTGACGGTCGTTGACCTGTGAATATAATTGCGCCAATTAATTTGTACTCCCTCCCTTCACTTTTAGCAGGCGTTGGCCGTAGATTCCCAAATTTGTGTTGAAAAATATGATTTGGATGAAGTTTAGTTTGAAGATGAAAATATGTTTGGACATATATTTTCAAAATATATTTCCCAAATTTATTTTGGAAAAATATGTAAATTATTAATGTTTGTAAAGATTTTGGCCCAAAACCAGCTATTGAGATGGTTTTGGGATTTGGGATTTTTCTAAAATATACGCAAAATCTATGGCCAAATATGTGTTTGCCAAATAAAATTCAAGTTTATTTTGGCAAAATTTATGGCCAAACGGGTCCTTACTGGTCTATTTTTGACTTTGCATTTCTTTTAAGAAAAAATAAATAAAGTATGTATTTTGTAATTTTACCAATAATAATGGTTGCATTTCAGTATTGAGAAATAATTTGGGGATTGAGTAATTAATAACAAAGGTAAAAAAAATATTATTTTTTGTTGAATTGCTAAAATAGATAAGTAAAAATAAAAATATATTTTTAATATAATGAGCCAGTAAAAATAAATTGAGGAAGTATATACTTTGGAGAGGTCGGACTGGGAAGCATGGGCAACTATATTTGGGTTGTCTTTACCCATATGCTCGACATGTGGCTCCTAAAGGTTGGCTTGAACTTTGACTTTATTTGTTTCATTTTGTATAAGATATTTTATCCAATATTGACTCTAACGAAAAAAGGAACTTTTGAGACAATATTAAAAATACTATTAGGACTTGTGATCTTAGATATGATACGTTACTTTTATGATTATAAAAACATATCATTTAGAATTAGAGGAGAACATTTAAAATTAAATTGTTGTAACATATACTTAGGAAGATGTTATTTATTTATTTTGCAACATAAAAAAGAAAAGAAAAGAAAAGTGTGTAAGTATCAACATTCGACTAACTAGAGTTGGATTATAGGAGAGTTTTTCACGTCTAATCATGTCTTAAATTTAAGGGGTCACGACATGACCAAGATAATTGCACGGAATGCAAAAGACAATTATGATACGTTTTATAATTTATTTATTAACAATTAAGATGATAGGTTTATGGCCTCTAATCTTGATTTGGGAAGTCCAAATTAGGAAAGAACTATTATGTGATCAAGTCCAGCCTAAATTTGGAAACTTCCATCGTGAGCCTTGCCCTTTCTTACCAGCACCCACCTTCCCAAAGGAAATGATTATAGAGAACTTCAAAGGTTAAATCAACCTTTTAATTTTAGTTCTATAATTCTAATCTCAATTAATCTTTTAATGTAACTGTAAAATAAGATCATTATTCAGACTAGTGGTGGCAAAATAAACAAAAAAACAGTTATATATCCATATTATTCACTAAAAATGGATTGGATAATGAACTTTTTTAAAAATGGATCAAATGTAGATAAGATCCATATTATCCATTTAAAAATGGATAACCAATGGTTTTAACTTTTACATTTGTAAAGACTCAAATTTAGGAGATTAGGAATTCTCCCAAAAGTGATCATATTCAAGAAGTCATTGATAACATTGATATCCATATTATCTGTCGGTTAACCCGTTTTCTATGTAAAAATAGCACGGGCTAGCCAGTTTTCGGATTGGTCATTCAAAAATAACCAGCGTTTGCAAAATCATTAAAAAATAGCCACTATTTTACTGCAACACGGAAAGTTCCAGCATAATATACTGGAGATCGGTGCACCTGTGTATGAACTTCCAGTATATTATGCTGGGACTCCAACACGCCAAAAGTTCCAGCATAATATACTGGAGATTGGAGCACCAGTGTATAAACTTCTAGCATATTATGCTGGACCGGTATATTATACTGGAACCCCAGTATATTATACCGGAAGCTTAGTATATTATATTGGAGTATATTGGAATTCCAGCATAATATACTGGAGTTCCAGTATAATTATACTGGGTTGGATTATACTGGAGTTCCGGTATATTATACTGGAATTCCAGTATATTATGCTGGAGTATTTTTCGGATTTTGAACAGTGTTTTCGTTCAGATTTTACATGAAAGTGGCTAAATTTCGATTACTTTTAAAACTGTGGCTACTTTTGAATGACCACTTGTAAATCTGGTTATTTTGAATTTCTCCCATTTTCTATCTGTAATAAATATGATTTGGATCGGATAATTTTATCCGTTTTCGACCCGCTAATATCCAATCCAACCCCACCCGTTTGCCACCCCTAATTCAGCCTAGTTCTCCCTATATCTCACACTATTCCGTCAATTTCTTCATACGGTGTAAATGTGTAACATTTCGTAGGAAATATTCTTATTATATAAGCTGGTACCCTTATTATTGAATTTTACGAAAGACAATCTCGCACAAAAGTTATGGGACGTCTAATAAAATAGCACTAGAAAATGTCCAGTGAATTAAAGAACTCTCAGATCCAAAGATAAAGAAATTTTCTTTATTCGAAGTACTAAGACAGAAGGAGCAGGGAGGGAAAATATGATATTGTTAAAAAAAATTATTTTGTATTCTTGTTTGCATGTTCCAATTTTTTATTTATTTCTGTTTCGTTTCATTTCATTCTTTATGGGTGGAAATTAGTTGTAACACTCATGAATATTGTTCACCGTCCTTAACCTAAATTTTGTAAATTGTAATATCCAACTACTACTATGGTCACCTAAGTTTTGCAGGAAAAAATTATTGGGGGCCGACTCTCTTAATTGAGCATGTTAGAGGAAGGTGAACCGGCCATGTATATACATGCATGGGGGTCATCACCTGCATTTATTTCAAAACTGTATGGATCAGACTGTTTGGGGAAAAATATGACTTTTGCACAAATAACCGGCCGGCGGATTCGTTATTTATTTTTTTAAGATCAGTATACTTAAATTATACAAAGTTAAAAACATATTACACATAGACTACATCTTGGTTCTCCAAGTACACGCAAGTATACGTGGCCGTCAATAAAGTGATTCGAAAATTAGATATCGAACCCACAGAGACTTAGATTAACCATTAACTAAGCAAACTAAAATCAAATTAATGTCCAAGATGATCAAAAGTTTAACTTTTCTATTACAACTATTGTTGCAAAATTTAAACACGTAATCAAGGGAGATATAGATTCCAGGGTTGTGGTCGGTTTATCAATCCTATTTAGTTCGTAATTACACATGTTAATCCAAATTATCTATGATTGCTAGTTATATAAATAGCATGTTCCCGCAATACTATCCGTCTATCCATAATATATCAACCCTATATTCATATGGTCTTGAATCTATCATGAACGAATATAATACAGTATTCAACTAAGCAAGACTATCAGGTATATTCCTATCCTAACGGCGAAATCTTTCCCCGAGCCACGGGTTCAGAAACAAGTTTTCTCTAATTCTACTCTAATCTAAACACGGCTTCCCCAAGCATAACATAGATAGTAAACAGAACTCAACTGTTGGCCAAACAATTAAGCAATTATGCACAGAGTCAAGCAATTATGCACAGAATTAGAGAAACAACCAAATATGATAACTCGAATTAATGGAGATATAATTAATAAACTTCAATATTCATCATAACCACAACCCTAGAATGTGAAGTTTAGCTCCACATAGATATGGTAGCAAAACAACATTTCATCCAAAGAAACGTAAATATTACAAAGTTTGATTGAAGAAAGATAGAATCTGATGAATTCCGACCTCCGCGGCGGCTCCGTGTTCTCCCTAGGTGTAAATTATGTCAAAAGTTCTCAAAATAATATTTTTACATATATTTATACCAAGTAGGGTTGGGCCAAAACGAAATCTCCTTTTCCTAGACGAAATAGGAAAACTTGAAAACTTATTGCTTTTCATGCGTCGCACTGTGCGTCGCCCCATGCGTCGCACTAGTGCATTTCTTCAGCAGTTCCTTCTTCCTTGAATTTTGACGTCCAAAATTGATCCTCGACTCCCGAACATGAATCCGGCTTAATTCTTTGGTCTTTTACTGAGACTTCAAAGCTCCAATTAGCTCGAATTCATTCCATAATATCTACATATCTCGAAATCACTCCTACAAGGCATAAAACACGCAATTAGTGCAAAACACTAGCGAATGAAGGTCAGACTCAATTAAAGTATAGTAAATTAGAGTGCGATAAGCGACTAAAATACGTAATTATAGCATACCATCACTACACATATATATTTTGCATTCTTCAACTATTTTTTGTTTAAGCAGTGAGTAAACGACTATTATGATTAATTCGTCTATTTTAAAAAGGGAAAAGGGCCAAAATTACCCTTGAAGTAGTGGAATTGGTACAAAAATATTCTCCGCCCATTTATTTGAATAAAAATGGCCCTTTTTGGATCAACATTAATCTTTTTACTAACAAAAAATTCTGGATTTTTTTTAATTAATAGATACATGTCACCGTCCCATTGCCTAACTTAAAATTCACTCCAACCCAACTGTAACCCGTCCGAATATTGATCCGCTCCGATTTTAGAACACATCTCTCTCTCTCTCTCTCTCTCTCTCTCTCTCTCTCTCTCTCTCTCTCTCCTCATTGCTAGTTGGGCAAAATCCGCCAGAAATAGCAACAAACACAATAGTCTCATCTCTGTCACACCCCACATTTTCATATATGAAAGTATGCCATAAATAAATTGACGAGAGCTCGGAAATAAGATGTTACGTCCCGTATTTTTTTTTTACGTTAATATTTCGTCGTAAGTTAATCAGTGTAAGCTCAGGAATGATATTATTTTGGGATAAAATACGGTATGAGCTATAATACCCGATATTTATGGATTAGTGCCATAAAAGGTACCATATGACCATAAAAGTAGGATGTATAAAGTGTATTAAAAATAAGTAAAATTTTAAGTAATTGAAGGCAATTCTTAATTATGTGGGTAATTGGTTAATTACCGGATAATAGGACATTACCTAGTTAATTAATAAAATTAGTGGATAAATGTAATACCCTATATATTAATAAGGGCATATAAATCTTTAACTAAAGTTTACAAAAACAAACAAAAAAAAGAAATAATAGGACAATGAGCTAAAGCCCATAAGAATGAGAAACGAAAAAAAAAAAAAAAAAAAGGAAAACGGGGAAAAGTTGCTGCTAAGCAACAGAAACTAAAAGCAAAGAAAGAAAGAAGAAAAAAAACGATGGAGGAGGAAACAAAGGAGAAGAAGAAAGAGGCTAGAGCCAAACCTTGTGAAATTTTAAAAACGCACTGATTTTTACGGGTAATATTCGAATTTCTCATTTGGGTTCCTTTCTTCTGGTAATTATTTTTTTTATCTCAGTTCATATATTTGAAGGGTTTCACAAGGTATAAGAAATTAAATACCAATAAGAATTATTTTGGGCAAGTTATGCAATTGAAAATTGGTTAATGTAACTGTAGGATAATTCACTTGGAAAAAAGAAGGGTATTGATGTATTTGTACTTAAACTAGTCTCATTATATATGATCTTTGTTAGGTGTAAATTAAGTTAGAATGCAAGGATTGAGTTTTGGTGTTTAACTATATTGCAATGAAAATATCGAATTTGGGTTGGAATGTGATAAGTCTAGTATTGAGTACAATGATAAGTACCAATTAAGAAGGAATATTATGGACAATAAATGTAATTCAATTTCAATTTATGCACACGATTAAGGAAATTGAACAGTACAGGGAATAAACCATATAAATAACTTTTTATTTAAAAGATTTTGGACTAATTTAAATCACTCATATGTGGGTAAATATAAATTCACAAATTAAGACTCAAACATGAACCCCAATGGTTGGGTATTCTAAATTAGCTATGAATTAGCTTAAATATGGAAATTAACATGAGATTGATATTATGTAATTATAGATTGATTGGAGGAATTTGTGCGAATTTCTCGAGGTGAAGCATTTGGTATTTCGGCACGGGTACTGTGAGTAGTAATCTTACCACAATTTGTGTTTTCATAACCTGCATGATTTATATATGATTTTGAAAATAAATGTATTACCGATGATTTGAAATTGCATGTGAGACAAGTTCTTTACTTGATATGATACAGAACAGTTTACTTGATATCTTTACTGATTAATCTAAATATTTTCACCGTTACTAGATGTGTTTTACCGTTACTTGAGATGTTACAGTTAATTGAAGTTTTCTCACTGTTACTAGATATGTTTTACTATTACTTGAGACATGATTACTGTTACCGAAATAAAATTACAAGATTTGATAAGGAATGATATGCCCTTCATTACTTTGAAAATGCTTTTGTACGAGTATTTACTATTTACAAAAAAGAGTATAAATGGGAGGAGACTTCGAAGGATCTCGTGGCTAACGGCGGGTTCGTTAGACCTGGTGCACCTTGTATTTACATATTATCGATTACAGTTATAGCCCTCGCTAGTGGGAAGGTAGAACTAGCATACATTTACAGTTTTTCCTCGAGTAGGGACCTACAGTTATATTTGACTCCTTTGACGAAGGGGTCCATACAATGTTACAAATTACATGATCCTTCCTTGGAAACCTCCCAAATATAAAGATTTGATATGACACAATGTTTACCGAGTCTATTACTGAATTGTTAAATTGATTCCTATTACAGGAAACACATGATGAGACTGATTATTATTATTGTTTTTTTTTAAAGGGCATTTTATTTTTGTGATAGTTCCTAATTATTTTTATACAGGCATGTTTTCTGACTTGTCCCCAATTAAAAACGGTTGTGGTTAAGTATTATTACTCACTGAGCTAGCGACTCACTCCTCGCTATTTTTTTCCCAGAGACAACAATTGAAGGGCGAGGATTTCGTTAGTCAGACGCACAAGTTGATAATTTCTGGTAAGCCCCACATTTGTTCGCGTGGGCGGAGATTTAATTTATTATTATGGTCTTTTCTTTAAACTCTTAGAGCCGCTCCATAGTCAAATTTTTTAGTGTCTTGAGTATTCTTCGTTATTATAGATTTATATTGAGTATCGCTCATTCTTATCAAATTTGGAGATAAAGTAGTACTCAGATGAACTATACAGTCACTGAAAAAGAGTTGATTGCCGTGGTGTGGGCATTCGACAAGTTCAGGTCATATTTAGTGGGGACTAAAGTCATCGTCTACACAGATCATTCAGCTATCAGATACCTATTTGAGAAGAAAGACGCCAAGCCGAGACTGATTCGGTGGGTCCTCCTCTTGCAAGAGTTTGACTTAGAGATCCGCGATCGCAAAGGAACAGAGAATCAAGTGGCTGATCACTTGTCCAGATTAGAAAATCGGAACCATGTAGCTGAAGGGGGTGCAATCAAAGAAACATTCCCTGATGAGCAGTTATTGGCAATCACCTCAAGCACAGCCCCATGGTATGCAGATTATGTGAACTTTATTACAAGTGGGGTGACACCACCAGAATTGACACCCGATAATAGAAGAAGGGTCTTGTATGATGTAAGGCTTTACATGTGGGATGAGCCATTCTTATACAGGCTCTATGCAGATCAGTTGGTGTGGAGATGTGTTCCTGAGGAGGAGATGAATGCCATACTTCATAGCTGTCACGCCTCGCCATACGGAGGTCATCATGGTGGAGACAGGACCGCCCAGAAAGTGCTACAATCAGGTTTCTATTGGCCAAAATTGTTTAGGAATGTACACGCCTTTGTTAAAATGTGTGACAGGTGCCAAAGAACCGGAACGATCACAAAGAAGCACGAGATGCCACTGCAAAACATTCTGGTAGTGGAACTTTTTGATGTTTGGGGAGTTGACTTCATGGGACCATTTTCGTACTCCAATGGTCATAGGTACATCTTGGTGACAGTCGATTATGTGTCTAAGTGGGTGGAGGCCATTTCTCTTCCCACTAATGATGCAAAGGTGGTGGTAAGCTTTGTTAAGAAGCACATCTTCACACGCTTTGGAAGTCCCAGAGTGTTGATTAGTGATGGAGGAACGCATTTCTGCAACAAACTGCTAAATAATGTTCTTGCAAAGTACGAAGTCAAGCACAAAGTTTCCACCGCCTATCACCCCCAGACGAGCGGTCAAGTGGAAGTGTCAAACAGAGAGGTAAAGCGAATTCTTGAGAAAACAGTGAGTGCAAATAGAAAAGATTGGGCAGGGAAGTTAGACGACGCATTGTGGGCATATCGAACTGCATACAAAACTCCCATAGGTGCTTCTCCGTATAAGTTAGTTTATAGGAAAACATGTCACTTGCCCGTCGAACTTGAACACAAGGCCTATTGGGCAATTAAAAAGTTGAATATGGAGGGGGACTTGGCTGGCGAGAAGAGGTTGCTGCAACTCAACGAGCTTGATGAGTTTCGTTTGCACGCATATGAAAATGCCAAATTGTATAAAGAGAAGACTAAGAGGTGGCATGGCAAGCACATCCAACATCGAGAGTTTGAGCCAGGGCAAGAAGTTATTTTGTTCAATTCAAGGTTGAAGCTTTTTCCAGGAAAGTTTAAATCTCGTTGGTCAGGCCCTTTTGTTGTGGTAAGTGTGAAGCCTCATGGAGCTGTGGAGTTGCGGGATATGAGTTCAACTGGTACTTTCTTGGTGAATGGTCAAAGGATAAAACATTACTGGGGTGGTGACTTTGCACGTCACAAGACCTCAGTGGACTTGACGGATGCTTGAGAACTTGTTGAGTCGTGTCGTGACGTTAAATCAGGCGCTAGATGGGAAGCAACACATTGAATTGTTGTAACTGTCATACCACGACGTTAAATAAGGCGCTGGTTGGGAGGCAACCCAATGATAGTAGTAGCGTTAATTTTGTGTTTTAGGAAGAGCTAACCAATGCAGGTGACAAAGGGCAGGTGCTAAGGCCATCGAACGGGGTAAGAACAAGTGAAAAGTTGAAGAAACAATTGCCCAGGTGCGCGCAAGCGCTACTGGACGCGCTAAACTGCAAAGTTTCTGCCTTGGTCGCGCACATGATCACGCTGTTGAACGCGCTACTAGCGCGACCGCGCTACTGGACGCGCATCTGGGCGCGCTAGTAGCTCTTGGGTTCTGTATTGGACGCGCTAAATCTAGCTCGCTCGCGCATCTAGGCACGCTAGTTCCGTAAAAAATCCGGCGTTTTTCAAGTTTATTTTAAGTTTTTCATTTTTTATCTTATTTATTCTTTAGACTAAATTACCCCTTGCCCCCATCTAGGAAACGATGCGCCACAGGGGCCTCATCGAGCAGCCAGGCTGGTTCATCTAGGTCACGAGGGGCTGCACCTACACGCTCCTTTGATAGTTCCAAATTTATTTCGGCCAATGCTCAGGCCCGCTTTGCGGAAAAGACTCGTAAAACGCCATTTTCGGAGAGAGGTATTAATGTCAGACAGCTCCAGAGACACTGCCCTCACATGTACGAGGAGTTGGTGAGGCGGGGGTTGCACACATTCATCAATGAGCCCGGTGAGGGCAATGCAATAGTTGTGCGGGAGTTTTATACGAATGTGGCGGAGCATGATAATGGAGTAGTCACGGTGCGCCGAAGGGCAGTGAATGCTTCTGTTGAGGCAATGCGGACAGCCTACCAGCTGCCTCCACCTTCGATTGGTTATGTTGATTTCTATGAATACGTCCGCAACCTAACGAACGAAAAATGAGCGCGATTCTTTGAGACAATTTGTGTGCCCGGGAAAGAAGTGGTCTGGATGGACTATGGGGAGAAGTTTCACTCCTCAGCACTTACCTTTGAAGGGAAGTGCTGGCTGTACCTTATAAACAACTGCTTGATTCCATCTCACAATACTACAGAGGTCAATGGGCCCTACGCTGCGTTGATTTGGTGCTTTGTAAATGGTCACGACTTCGACGTGGCCAAAGTGATGCATGAAGAGATATTCATTCACAGCCAAGTCAAAAGGTATGGGTTCTTTTTCCCTTCTTCAGTTACTCAACTATGCATGGATGCTCAGGTGCCTAAAAATCTAGCTGTGGATGGGTTGGTGAAAAAGGAAGGTCAATTCCGTGCTGATAAGGTGACCACGGGCAAGGAGCCGAAAGTAGTAGAGGAGGAGGTGAGAGGTGGCCGGTCTGCGAGTAGTAGCTCTGATGATTCTCATGACATAGAGGATGCTGAGGAGAACATGGGAGACAACACTGCAGGCTCAGGAGCAAAATGTGGCAGCAACAGGACCATCTGGACGGCAACATCTTCAGGAGCTGCTCGGGTGTCCTGTTTTATTGTGATGGAGGCAGAGATGGCTAGTTTGCGAACCTCCATGACTGATTTGGGTACTCGAGTAGACACGGTAGCTGACCGACAAGTGAAGTCGGAAAAGAAATTCATGGGCTGGCTGCGAGCTCTGGGTCGTGCGTGCCACGTCAACCCAGACACCGTCTCCGACCAGGAGTGAGCCTTCGGGGAAGTTCCTTTACCTCACTGCTCTTTCAAATTTTAATCCATGGGGACATGTCTTCATTTTTAAGTATGGGGTGGGGATTCCTTCATTGTGTGTATGTGATTGTATCAATTGACTGTTGGTTTTGTTTTGTTTCATTTTGCTTTGATAATTTTGATGCTGTTAAGTAGGAATCGTTAGTTTAAAATAGATATATGGCTCGTCCCGACGATGGATCCCTGTCGACGGGGTTCTTGAGGGACTGAGTCGAGAAAAAAAAAGGGCAAATATGTAGACTCTTCCTGATGACGGATCCTGTAGACGATTTTCTTGAGGGAAGTTAGTCTAGAGAAAACACCAAAAAGATTTTTTTATTTTTTCTTATATAGTGTAGCAACTCCCCCTTGATTTTTCTTTAGGCCACTGTTCTTTTCCAAGGGTTTAACTTGAACCGGGTATAGGTAGTTTTCTTTTTATTTTTGTTTTCTTTTCGATTTGTAGATTAGGTTAATGGTCTACGAGCTAGAGAATTAAAACAGAACCCATAGCGTTGACACACCTGAACACAATAGACCCTAGAGTCTAACGCTTAGTCTTATTTGTTGAATCTCACTAAAGTGCCTTAATCTGTATGTTTGTTGCTGAATTGAATGCTCGTAACGGATCGTCTTGATGAGCTGATCTGGAATGAGTCTTATGCCATGTGTGGTGAGGTTTTTGTGTAGTCCATGTATTGTACTTATGTCTAGAACTTGCCCGGTATGTGAGTTGAAGCGAATTTTTAGGTGATGCTAAGTTTGAAAAATGATTTTAGGCTTTCTTTGATCTTTTTGAGCTTAATTGCTTGTCACAAATAAAATTTATCCCTAGTTAACCCTTTTGAGCCTATGGACTTTTGTTTGACACCCGCATTACGAGCCTATACCCTTTTTATTCTTAATTGACACTGCTTTGATCCTTTTACCTCTTAAAGTTCTTTAATTGTGAGATGAGCACTAAAAGAAATACGAAGGAACTAAGTGTGGGGTGGCTTTTGAGTGGAACCAATAAAAGGAAGAAAGGTGCACTTTTTTTGTAAACTAATACACCACTAGTGGAAATTGAGTGAAAAGAAGAATAAACTGAAAAAAAAACAAAAAAAAAAGAGAGGAATACATTGTGTCTTGTTTCAGCTAGTGGGTATGAATTAATATAGTGCTTAAAGAAGAAGGGAGTATTTGTAGGGTGATATTGTTTATGGAAGTGAAGTGGGTTGAAGAATTTGCGCTAAAGTTGCTCATGTGATGTGTTAAAGTGCTTAGTAAAAATGGCCCAAGCGCAATATCAAGTCATCTCGTGGCATAATCACATAGGCTCTCGGCCTCATATCAACAAGCCACCTCGTGGCATACAACTCTGAGGCCCTTGGCCTCATAATCATATTCAGTGTTTCCTCACAACATAGGCTCTCGACCTTACTCGGTCAGAATCTCACAAGTCACTCGGGCAACAGTAAAACATGATGCTCAGCCCAAAATATCATTTAAAATATCATTTTAAGTGTTAAAGCAGAGTGAACATAGCTGAGTTATGAAAAAATAGTAGAATATAACATGACTGATTTCAAGTAAAGTCAAAACAGTGAGGAAATATAAGTAAAAATCTCCTAAGTATTCAAACAGTTGGCACGAGGCCCAAATATGGCACAACCCAAAACATGATGATAGCAAATAGTTTTCAGTCAAATACGCGGTAAAATAGTTATTCGGGATGGACTAAGTCACAATCCCCAATAGTGCACGACCCCACGCTCATCATCTAGCGTGTGCGTCACCTCAATATAGCACAACGATGTGCAATCCGGGGTTTTATACCCTCAGGACAACATTTACAATCATTACTCACCTCGATTCGGTCCAAACTCTAGCCCGCGACGCCTTTTCCCCTCGAATCGGCCTCAACTCGCGTCAAATCTATCCAAAATCAGAATCACGACGTCAAAATATGCTAAGGGAACGAAACTCATGCGAAAATAATCAATTTATAGCATAAATCTCGAAATTACCAAAACGCGACCCTCGGGCCCATGTCTCAAAATTCGATAAAATTTATATCAATAGATTTCTTATCTTCCCACGAGTTCATACATATCAAAAGTACCAAAATCCAACCACAAATGGTCCCTCAAATCCTCAAGTCTAGGTCTCCAATACCGAGCCCTAGTTTCCCCAATTTTAACCCTTAACTTCCATTAATTATAGCTCTAATCCATGAAATAATACCATAGGAACGAGTTTTAGGTCCAAAATCCTTACCTCAGTGAAATCCCCTTGAAATCCTTCTTCAAATCGCCCAAAAAGCTCCAAAAGTGGACTTAGAAATGGTGGAATAGCTCAAAAATCGTGAAGGAAATAATTTATACCTTCTGGCCCAGGCATTTCGCATCTGCGGCCCCTTCTACTGCTTTTGCGGTCAATGGACCGCTTCTGCGGTCATCACTTAAATTCTCCACTTTCGCATCTGCGATGCCCAATCCGCACCTGCGCCATCGCAGGTGCGGTTCTTCTACCGCTTCTGCGATTTCTGCCTTCCTAGGCCCTACCCGCTTCTGCGATTCAAATCTCGTTTCTACGAGACCGCACCTGCGGTCCCCAAGCCACATGTGTAGTTATGACAGCAATGGGAAACTTCAGCTGTCATAACCAACTCTAAAACCTTCCGCCAACCATCTGAAATCACCCTGAGGCCCTTGGAACCTCAACCAAAAGCACACACACATCATATACTACCATTCAAACTTGTACCAATTTTCAAAACACCTCAAACAACATCGAATCAACCAAAACACGTCGGATTCAAGCCTAAGTTTCCAAAATCTCCTAAATTATGCTTTTGATCAAAAAGTATACCAAACCATATCCGAACGACCTGAAATTTTGGACACACGTCCCATATGACACTACGGAACTACTGCTACTATCTGAATTCCATTCCGATCCCTATATCAAAATCTCACCTATCAACCGGAAAACGCCAAAATTTTAATTTCGTCAATTCAAGCCTAAATCTACTCTGGACGTCCAAAACACATTCTGATCACGCTCCTAAGTCCCAAATTACCTCTCGAAGCTATCCGAACCATCGAAACTAAAATTCGGGCCCTCTAACACATAAGTCAATATTCGGTTGACTTTTCCAACTTAAGCTTCCTCAAAAGAGACTAAGTGTCTCAAACCTTCTCAAAAACCTTTCCGAACCCGAGCCAACCAACCCGATCACTTATAGAACCGATAGGCAAAGCAATAAGAAGCAGAGATAGGGAAAATGGAGTGGTAACTCATGAGACAACTGGCCGGGTCGTCACACAATCATAGACATACAATTCGTACAAAAACACTCATAAAAACAAAAATGGCAAAGAGGCAGATGGTTGTGTGTGTGTGCGCGTGAGAGAGAGAGAGAGAGAAAGTCCTATTTTAAAATTGGGGCAGGTCAATATCTGGGCGGGTCACGGGTAGATTGAATTATAATGTGGCTTAGGGTTTACGTTAGGCCAATGAGACGGTGAGACTGGATATTAATTAAATTTCTTTTTCTTCGGAATTTTTTGTTAGTAATAAGGGTAATGTTGAGCCTAAAAAATAACAGTAGGACCATTTTTATTCAAATAAATGGACAAAGGGTATTTTTGTACTAATTTCAATACTTCAGGAACCATTTTGACCTTTTCCATTAAAAAAATAATACTTGTGCCTACACACTCCTCATATTTCTGGTATAAGTTGCTGCCTTAGATTTAGATAGGCCATGCAACTAAGTGCTACTAGTTAAAGTGTTGTCGCATCATAATTGGTCGAAGAATAAACTCTTGAAGAAAGTAGCCTATTTCTTACTCAAATTGGTCCAAATATTCTGTAAAAATTGCACGGGCGCCTTATTTGATCGCCCCCATTTAATCTATACCTATTTTTTAAAAAAGTTTTAATTTGTACCTATTTTTTAAACAATTTCAGCCCCTTTTCTCCTCCTTCTCCTCCTTCGTTTTCCTCTTCTTCTTCTCCTTTCTTCTGCTGCTGTTAGTGCTGCTATGAAACTTCAATTCAGGGGATGATTGCCATAAGTATATTTATCAGATTATTCAAAAATAAATTATAAATAATTACGTAAGTTAGTAGACAATAATTTGTGAATATTTTCACGTAATTATGTTCTTTTCACGTTTATTGTTTCCAAAATTTTTGATTTAGATATTGTTGGCAATCTGATTATTTTATAGTAGTAATATAATATGAAAGAATAATGTGATTATTTATCTAATATGTTAGAAAGTTTTTTCAAAAACTTCAGCTTATATAGTACTGAAGTTTTTACAAATGAACTAAATAATTTCAGCATCTTCTGCTGAAATTTTTGAAAATATTTTATGACAAAACTAATGAATCCAGGACAAAAAAATTCAGCTTATTTAGTACTGAAGTTTTTACAAATGAACTAAATAAATTCAGCATCTTCTGTTGAAGTTTTTGAAAAAGCTTTATGACAAAACTAATGAATTCAGGACAAAAACACTTCAGCTATTTTAGTGTTGAAGTTTTTACAAATGAATTAAATAACTTCAACATCTTATTCATGACAAAAAAACTTCAGCGTATTGCATTTGCTATTCTAGGCTCGTCTACTAGAATGCTAAAGTTTTGCGTGATTGTCTTTGCTACTTCAGCCCCGTATGCTGAAGTTACGCGAAAAAGTAGGTAGACATAATTTTTTTTTACAAAGCGGACACAAGTTAAAACGTGACAAAAAAATGAATATAGATACAAATCTCCTAAATATTTTCTTACACTTTTGAGCTCACATAAATTAGAACAGGAGGAGTCAAATCGTAGTTGACTAATTTGAATAAATCTCAATATGCAATTCATCTCATTAGTTGACAAATGGACTCATTTGGATCCCATATGCCAAGCAATCAAATCAAAGAATGTCCAAGTTCCAACTTCCATCTACCTCACTTCTTTCCTCTTCCCTTCAATTTATTTTCATTTACACGTTTAAACCACCAATTTGTATCCCCCAAACTCTATTTTTTTGCTTCTTCATTATTATGTCCTCTATGTATCCGTGTACTCTTCTTCATTTAACCTTAGGTTATGGTGGTTCAGGGGTGGATGAAAGATTTAAATTTTATGAGTTTAAATTCGTAATTTTATCACAATAATAATTCAGTATAATTTTATTAGTGGGGTCTGGGAAGGGTAGTGTATACGCAGACCTTACGCCTACCCTGGAGTAGAGAGACTGTTTCCAATAGACCCTCGACATCCCTCCCTCCAAGAACTCCCCACCTTGCTCTTGGAATGACTCGAACTTACAACCTCTTGGTTGGAAGTGGAAGGTGTTTACCACCAAAACAACTCATCCTTGTCTAAATTCGTAATTTTATCACACCTCATCTAATTTGATGGGTTTAAAATTTATTATTTGCACATATTTAATAATTTTTTGTTAAAAAAAAAATAATTTTTTGAACAAAAATACATGGAATGAACAAAAACTATGGGTTCACTTGAACTCATAGCTTCCACCGTACTAGATACGCTTTTAAGGGGAACTTAATATTTTTGCCCAAACCTTATATTTGTCTTGAGAAATTCATTAAATATATACAAATTATTATTTTATAACTCAATAACTTAAAAAGACTAAAATTTCAAATTCATACGCTTCAATGATTGATATTTGTTAGGTATTCTAGGAATACTAACTCATCTTTAAAACTTAAACTAGTGCATGCTGAGCCAGTGCCCAAAAATTAACTTTGAATGAATACGACACCTGACTGTCAACAATACTACTAATTAATAACAACTGCTATAACCTCAAATTAAAGGCTCAAACATTACTCATCTGCTCCAAAGTCGAATCTTGATAGAGACTAATAATGCCTCTATCATATAAGTTTTGTTGAATTTGTTTGGTGAAAGTGGTTTAGAACTATCTGTTTGATTTGAATTGTGAACACCAATTGGGAAAACAAACACGGCACGTACGTGTATGATAACCATTAGTCGTTAAAGTAGACCTCTAATTAATTAGACAATGGGATCAACAGTTTATATACAATCAAAATGTTTACTTATGTCCTATTTGGACAGTGTAATTTCCGGTTAACGGTTACCTAACTTGCCTTAATCTCATTACATTACTGTCCATGTCATAAGACTGGCAAAAGGATTAAAATATTTCTTTAGATCATAAGTTTAAATCCTAACGATGATATTATAATATGTTTTGAATCTCTCTATACGAGAACCTAGCTTCGCTACAACCTAGATTTTTCGTGAATTTAGAAGTTATAGCTTGATACTATTATTTGCCTAAACGCATTTAACTATGTGAAAAGGTGAATTTATAAGATATTAGATGAAATGTGAAAATGATAACGTCTTAACTTATGTAGCCGACAAGCTAATTGATTCACTAATTTTAAAATTGCGTACATTAGATACTCCTATTAAGTAACGACTTGATTGCTACAATCAGTGAGTATCCAATTCACAAATGTGAAGATAATGATTGTTAGATACTCCATTCGATAATGACTTGACTTCTATAGCTAACGAGTTTTAGTTCAATTGCACAGTGAAAGTTTACCACACGGGAAGGGGTGAAATTCAAAAATAGTCAGATTTATAACTGGTCGTTCAAAAATAGCCCAGTTTCAAAAGTAATCGAAATTTAGCCACTTTTTATGTAAAGATAAATCTGAGCGAAAACACTGTTCAAAACCCGAAAAATACGCCAGTATATTATGCTGGAGTTCCAACATAAGTATACTTGAACTCCAACATATTATGATGGAGTTCCAGCATAAGTACACTAGAACTCCAGCATATTATGCTGGCCGGTCTCTGTTGCAGCAAAATAGTGGTTATTTTTCATTGACTTAATAAACGTTGGCTATTTTTGAATGACCAATCTGAAAATTGGCTATACCGTGCTATTTTTACCACGGGAAGTGTTGTTTCATGGCCCATTCCCGTTTCGTTGAAAAATTGTAAGTGAAAAAATTATTTTAATGTTTCCATTAATCATTTATATTAGTGTCATACATATAAAAAAAATACTAATAAGTGCTACATAAAGCTCATAAATTAGATGAATATTAGTGTCATACTGCTCAATATATTTATTTGGCGAAATATCAATTAAAATAGGATGGCGAAAAAATGGTTTGGTTAGTTTATATTTGCATATTAGGCATTTACAACACTTAGAATGTAAGTATGCTTAATTCGATTGTTTTAACTAGTTTTATCTTAAGGGAATTCCAAAAAATCCAACATTATCATACTTGGGATTCAAACATATATTTCGCTAACATTCTGAGAGACTTAAATTTTTCATATGCGTAAAAGAATTTTATATCCTATTTTTGCACAACAATCTTTTCGATGAAGGATATTTATAACACCGCACGAAATAATATCTCCGGTGACGCCTTTCAGTGGCAATCACATGGTTGTCACAGATCGTCACTTAAAACTTGATCAAATAAGCTTTAGCTGGGTCTCCAATGCAAAATGCGAATAGGACATAACTTTTTGATAGTCGCCGCAGAAAGCCGTCACTTAAAACATTAATCAAATAAGCTTTAGCTAGGTCGCCGATGCAAGAAGCGACATAGGACAGCAATTTAGTGGCAACGGTGAGAGTTTCCACAGAATATTGTCGCCTAAAATGTTAAGACTGAGCTTTAGTTAGGTCGCCTATCCAAAGAGCGACATATATAATAACGTTTAGTGGCAACTACGTCTGTCGCCACAGAAAGTTATTTTTTTTGTTTGCTAAACCATGCATTTGTCATTTTATTGAAAACATAAAGTAGAACATTACAAGGAGGAAACTGAACGTGCAGTTGCAGTCCCCATGGAGTCCAAAAGTAAGTGTGATAACATAAAAGGTGGGAGGGTTCTCAAAAAACATAACATCCCGAGGTTGGGTAATTTGCATATCACTTCCAAAACATGCTAGAGAATTCGCTACTCCATTCCCTTCCGTGAATGTGTGTTGGATGACCGACATATGCAGCTCATATAGCATCAACCTACAATCATTAAAAATGTGTGAGTATTTACGATTACCTGATGGTAAGAGAGCGATAAGTACCTGAGAGTCGGTCTCCACTATGAGTGGGGTGAATGATCGATTGATTACAAAACGTAGGCCATAATAAAGAGCAAGCAATTCCGCTTGCAAAACATTGGGAAAGTATAGGGGTTCACAATAGCCTCTTAACCAATCACCAATAAAATTTCGAAAGACGCCTCCTATCTTACCACGATGTGTGTTGGGTGTTGAAGTTTGGCAAAATGCCAAAGTCCCACATTGGTTGGGAGTTAAGTTTGGAGGAGATTTTTCCCCTATAAAAGAAGGCCTAATGTTTAGGATTGAGAAACACCTCTCATTTGCCTTCTCATCTGTTTAAGGCATTTGTATCTTCTCTCTTTAGTATTATTTCACTTGTATTTTTGGAGTGAATAAAAATATTTGGTTGTGTCCGAGGAGTAGGCAAAATTAGCCGAACCTCGTAAATTCTGGTGTTCCCTTTATTGTTGTTTTATTGTCTTATTTATTATTTGGTGGCTGTCATAATTTTTGGTATAGTAGTTGTGACTTATTCACACTATATACATTTGGCTTCCGCAACAATTGGTATCAGAGCCAAGGTACTGTCTAAGTATGCTCTGTGGTTGCAGCATAGTCTGATCTTCCACATCAGAAAAGATTTATCTTGGTAACTGAGTCAAGGTTCTGTCTGAGTATGCTCTGTGGTTGCAGCTTAGTCTGATCTTCCACACCAGAAAGGAAATAATCTTGATTTGTGTCGTCAGCTATTAAATAATATTTGTGTCAAAGATGGGAGACAATAAACAAGAAGAATCTACATCAAGTGTCAACAATACGTCATCATTGGCATCTTCGCTTATGACAAGAATTGTGTCAAATGCGAAATTTGCGGTCGAAATATTTGACGGGTCCGGACATTTTGGGATGTGGCAAGGCGAGGTTCTAGATGTCCTTTTTCAACAAGGGCTAGATCTGGCCATTGAAGAAAAGAAACCAGATGTTATTGGAGAAGAAGATTGGAGAATTATCAACCGTGTTGCTTGCGGTACCATTCGATCCTACCTTGCTAGAGAGCAGAAATATCCATACACAAAGGAAACTTCTGCAAGTAAATTATGGAAAGCACTGGAGGATAAATTTTTGAAGAAAAACAGTCAAAATAAATTGTACATGAAGAAGAGACTGTTTCACTTTACCTATGTTCCTGGTACCACGATGAATGAACATATCACCAGTTTCAATAAGTTGGTTACAGATTTGCAAAATATGGATACAACTTATGATGATGGTGACTTGGCCTTGATGTTGTTGGCGTCACTTCCTGATGAGTACGAGCACCTTGAAACTACTCTACTCCATGGAAATGACGAAGTTTCTCTCAGAGAAGTTTGTTCGGCTTTGTACAGCTATGAACAAAGAAAGCGAGAAAAACAGAAGGGCGGAGAAGGAGAAGCACTATTTGTGAGGGGTCGTCCTCAAAATCAAACGAGGACAAAGAAGGGAAGATCCAAGTCAAGATCCAGACCCAGCAAAGATGAATGTGCCTTTTGTCGAGAAAAAGGGCACTGGAAGAAAGACTGTCCGAAGTTGAAGAATAAGGCCAAACATAACAATGGAAAGGCCATTATGGATTCAAATGTAGCTGATTGTGATGATTCAGACTTCTCATTAGTTACAACAGAGTCATCAACATCATCAGACATATGGTTGATGGACTCGGCTTGTAGCTATCATATGTGTCCCAACAGGGACTGGTTCATGGAATTTCAAGAAGGAGAATATGGAGTCATCCACACAGCGGATAACAGCCCTCTTACCTCATATGGCATTGGTTCAATACGATTAAGGAACCATGATGGAATGATCAGAACATTGATAGATGTTCGATATGTACCGGATTTGAAGAAGAATCTCATCTCTGTGGGAGCCCTAGAATCAAAAGGGTTCAAAATCATTGCAGAAAATGGAGTGATGAGAGTATGCTCCGGTGCACTAGTGGTAATGAAGGCTAATCGGAAGAATAATAATATGTATCGCTATCGTGGAAGTACAGTTATTGGGACAGCGACAGTGACATCCAGTGACGACAAAGAGGCAGAAGCAACCAAGCTATGGCACATGCGCTTGGGACATGCTGGAGGAAAATCCTTGAAAACTCTATCAGATCAAGGATTGTTAAAAGGAGTAAAGGCTTGCAACTTGGAGTTTTGTGAGCATTGTGTCAAAGGGAAACAGACAAGGGTTAAATTTGGTACAGCGATCCATAATACTAAAGGCATTTTGGATTATGTACACTCTGATGTTTGGGGTCCTTCCAAAACACCTTCATTGGGTGGGAAGCACTATTTTGTAACCTTTGTTGATGATTTTTCTCGAAGAGTGTGGGTGTATACAATGAAAAACAAAGATGAAGTGCTGGGAATTTTTCTCAAATGGAAGACGATGGTGGAGAATCAAACAGGCAGGAGGATCAAGTGTATTCGCACAGACAATGGAGGTGAATACAAAAATGATCATTTCAATAAGGTCTGTGAAAATGATGGCATCATCCGACACTTCACTGTTAGACATACACCACAACAGAATGGAGTGGCAGAACGTATGAACCGGACCTTGCTGGAGAAGGTACGGTGTATGTTGTCCAATGCTGGCTTGGGCAAAGAATTTTGGGCTGAGGCAATTACATATGCATGTCACCTCATTAATCGTCTACCATCTGCTGCTATTGATGGCAAAACACCATTTGAAAAATGGTACGGAAAACCTGCTGTAGATTATAACTCTTTGCACGTGTTTGGCTCAACTGCATATTATCATGTGACGGAGTCAAAATTGGATCCAAGGGCAAAGAAGGCTATTTTTATGGGAATTACTTCTGGAGTCAAAGGATATCGCTTATGGTGCCCTATGACAAAGAAAGTAATATTCAGTAGAGATGTTACCTTTGATGAATTTGCTATGGTAAATAAGGTAACAGAAGATACCAAACAAAATGAAGGTGCTTCTAAGCAGGTGGAGTTTGAGGGAAAATTTATTTTTCCTACACAAGAAGCAGAGGAGGAAACAAATGAAGATTACCCTCTGGAAGGAGAGCCAGTAGAGGAGATTCCAACTCAGGAATCTCAACAACAACTTGAATCAATAGCAACCAACAGGCCAAAAAGAACAATAATGAAACCTGTTCGTCTCATAGAGACGGTTGCTTGTGCAACCTCAATTGTAGCTGATGATGTTCCTACTACTTATAAAGACGCTGTCCAAAGTTCAGAAGAAGATAAGTGGAGGATTGCCATGAATGATGAAATACAGTCCCTTCATCAGAATCATACATGGAGATTGGCCAATCTCCCGAAGGGAAAGAAAGCAATTGGGTGCAAATGGGTATTTGCAAAGAAGGAAGGATTTCCTAACCAAGTAGATGTTCGCTACAAAGCAAGATTGGTGGCCAAAGGATATGCTCAAAAGGAGGGAATTGATTACAATGAAGTGTTTTCTCCAGTTGTAAAACATTCCTCCATTAGAATTATGTTGGCTTTGGTAGCACAATTGGATTTGGAACTAGTTCAGATGGATGTAAAAACTGCGTTTTTACATGGAAACTTGGAGGAGGAAATCTACATGACTCAGCCAGAAGGATTCAAAGTTGCTGGAAAAGAAAATATGGTGTGCAAACTTGAAAAATCGTTGTACGGATTGAAACAATCTTCTAGACAATGGTACAAGCGATTTGACGAGTTTATGTTGCGGCAAGGGTACAAGAGAAGCAAATACGATCATTGTGTGTATTTGCACAAGCTTAAAGATGGTTCCTTTGTATATCTTCTCCTATATGTTGATGATATGTTGATAGCTTCCAAGAATTTGGAAGAAATTGATAAGTTGAAGATTCAACTGAAGAAGGAGTTCGAGATGAAGGATTTGGGTGAGGCAAAGAAAATTCTTGGCATGGAGATAATTAGAGATAGACGTTCAAAGAAACTCTGTTTATCTCAAAAGGAATATTTGAAGAGAGTACTTTAACGTTTTGGCATAGATGACAAGACTAAGCCAGTTAGTACTCCACTTGCTTCCCATTTTAAGCTAAGTACTACTATGTCGCCAATGGATGAAGCTGAACGAGAGTATATGTCAAAGGTACCATACGCAAATGTTGTTGGTAGCTTGATGTATGCAATGGTTTGCACAAGGCCTGACATTTCACAAGCTGTTGGAGTTATTAGCAGATATATGCACAATCCAGGGAAGGAGCATTGGCAAGCTGTGAAGTGGATTCTACGGTATATTCATAATACTGTAGATGTCGGGTTAGTTTTTGAGCAGGAAGACAATCAGTCTGTAGTTGGATATTGTGACTCAGATTTTGCGGGTGATATGGACAAACGAAGATCAACTACTGGTTATGTGTTTACTTTTGCAAAGGCACCAGTTAGTTGGAAGTCTACTTTGCAGTCAACAGTTGCTTTGTCTACAACAGAGGCAGAGTACATGGCTATTACAGATGCTGTGAAAGAGGCAATTTGGCTTCAAGGATTGCTAAAGGAGCTTGGTGTTGAACAAAAAGGTATCACAATTTTTTGTGATAGTCAAAGTGCTATTCAATTAGCGAAGAACCAAGTTTATCATGCAAGGACGAAGCACATTGATGTTCGGTATCATTTCGTACGAGAAATCATAGAAGAAGGTGGAGTCACGGTGAAGAAAATTCATACTACAGAGAATCCTGCTGATATGCTGACAAAGGTGGTGACTGCGGTCAAGTTTCAACATTGTTTGGATTTGATCAACATTGTTGAACACTGAAGATTGAAGATGAAGACACAACCAAAATTTGTTATTGAGAGAGAATTGAAAATGTGGAATTTTGCCAAGGTGGAGATTTGTTGAAGTTTGGCAAAATGCCAAAGTCCCACATTGGTTGGGAGTTAAGTTTGGAGGGGATTTTTCCCCTATAAAAGAAGGCCTAATGTTTAGGATTGAGAAACACCTCTCATTTGCCTTCTCATCTGTTTAAGGCATTTGTATCTTCTCTCTTTAGTATTATTTCACTTGTATTTTTGGAGTGGAATAAAATATTTGGTTGTGTCCGAGGAGTAGGCAAAATTAGCCGAACCTCGTAAATTCTGGTGTTCCCTTTATTGTTGTTTTATTGTCTTATTTATTATTTGGTGGCTGTCATAATTTTTGGTATAGTAGTTGTGACTTATTCACACTATATACATTTGGCTTCCGCAACATTGGGGTCAATATTAAGTTTGTAGATGTCAGGTTTAGGTGGCTGTCGAGAAATATGGATAGTTGTGAGTTTGCGTGGATGGGGGTTGGCAGAGGTGAGATATTTGAGTTCAACGGCTAAGAGAAAAATTGCATTAATAGGGACGACTGCATTAGTGTGGTTGAAGAGATTATGGTTACGGTTGAGCCAAATGTGCCAGAGAATAATAGGCACAAGTTGAGATGTAGGTGAATTGACATGTGATGTAATAGAGGAACGTAGATATAGTACTCGGGAGAAAATTGCATTACCTATTGCTCGGCTCCCCGGAGCAAAACTGGATTGAGTGGGATTGATGAGGATTGGTAGAAAGTCCAATAGGTCTATAATGGGAAATAGTGGATGGATTTTTTATTTTAGGGATAAGCGTTACAAATGTTTTGTTAATGTCATGAAGAATAGTGCCCCTAGTGAATGCAGACATACATGTGTTAACAATGGCATGTTGAGTCTGATGCCAATATTTTTAATAAAAAAAGGAATGTATACCATCAGGACCAGGCGCTTTGAATGGTTGAAAAGAGTGAACTGCATTGCAGATTTTAGCATGGGTAAGTGGACGAGAAAGGGTGTGGATATTGGCGGGCGATAGACTGTTAAGGGACGGATGAGTTGGTGTTGCAGAACAATAGGGTAGTTGTGTGGTGTAGATATCAGTAAAATAGTGAAGGATAATCGAAGTAATTTTAGAGTGGTCAAAGGTCCAGTTATACCTACAGTGTCGTTTGTTCCTGGAATTCGATTACGTCTACGGCGTTGAGTAGTAGAAATATGAAAGAATCTAGTGTTTGCATCTCCGTCATTAAGCCATTGGATTCACGATTTAAGCTTCAAAAAAATCTTCTTCGTGTTTTAGTAGTAAATTAAAATCAATGAATAGCTGATTTTCAAGATTATAATGAAAGCTATTTTTGCGAGAGTTGTCCATGATCTGTAATCCATTAAGGCGTGCTAGGAGAATTCTCTTCTTATAAAAATATTTCCAAACGTGTGCGTATTCCAGTAAGTTACATGATCTGTAAAGCGTTATAAGGCATTAAAATAATCATAATTTGTTAAACAATTAGCATCAACGACAATGTAAATTCAGGATGGTTAAAACACATTGTTTCGAGTTTAAAGATGGAAGGAGGTTTTGGAGTAGCCTTGTGAAGATTAAGTAATAGGGACACTACACCCAGGAAACATGTCAAGCCATGATTCATTTGCGAAGAATTTATCTAATCATTCAAGAATTAATTTACTTCTAGCCGTACATTTATTGGACCAAGTAAAATGTGATCCAGTAAAACCTAGGTCAATCATATTAAGGTTATTCAGACATGTGTTAAAAGCAGTTGACCTATTAAGGTTTATGGGGTTGCCCCCAAATTTATCAGCACTAGTAGTAATTTCATTAAAGTCACCGCAAAGTAACCATGGAGAGTTATGGTTAGTGGCAAAGTATTCGAGATTTTGCCATAGAAATTGTCTATATTGATAAGAGGTGCTTGAATAAATTAAAGAGAGATACCAAATTTTGTAAGAGTTGCTTACCTGGACGGAGGCATGGATTTCTTGCGCAGTAATAGCAAAAGGATCAACAGTTAACTCATCTGTATGCCACAATATCACTATGCCACCCAAGTAATCTCTAGCTGCTACTTGGATGAGATCCGTAAAGTTAAATTCATTGAGAAAAAAGGAATGATCTTCCATACGCATCTCAGTGAGGCAGAGGATGGAAGGATTGTTCCAGTTAAGTAGAAAACGTAGGTTGCGACAAAAATCCGGGCCGTTTGCCCCACGATAATTCCAAAGCATAATCTTCATTGATCTAGTGGTCATGGGGGAGGAGCTCCCTCCTGGAGCTAGAGACATCTCCAAATGCATTGTGAGGTGGTGGGGATTGGGCAGCTCTTCTAGCAGCGGTACCAGTGGGATTGCAGGGATCATGAGAACAACATATTTCTGGTCCACAGATGAGGAGTCGAGGTTGTGAGTTCGAGTCTCCCCAAGAGCAAGGTGAGAAGTTCTTGGAGGGAAGGATGCCGGGGGTCTATTTGGAAACAGTCTCTCTACCCTAGGGTAGGGGTAAGGTCTGCGTACACACTACCCTCTCCAGACCCCACTAAGTGGGATTATACTTGGTTGTTGTTGTTGTTGTTGTAGATGAGGAGTCGAGGTGTATGTTCAAGGAGGTTCACTCCGGCGTTGGTGGTGCCAAAATCAACTACTTTTTTCGATATTTTCGGTTGCCTCGGAAAGTCATCAGTTAAATTTTTTTTAGCAAATAAGCAATAGGTAGGTCGCTAATTTATAAAGCTACATACAACCACTTTTACTAGCGAAATAAGATTTCAGTGATTCCATCTTCTATTAATTCTTTATTCAAATTAGAAAATCTTGAGCAATCTATTTCCCGTTGAATGATAAATTCCCTAATTCTTAATAATTAAAGGAATGCCTTGGAATTCATAAGGGATTTATTTGCTATGTATTGTTTCGTTCGATCTTTTAGGTCCCGACTTCACCTTTATGGTTAGATCACCACACTCATAAAGTCTATACGCGATAAATAGAGTCCTGGAAACATTGAGTAGATAAGCTTTAGGTAGGTCGCTACTTCGTAAAGCAACATATGACATCACTTTTAGTGGCGACTAAGATAGTCTTTCTAGTTATAAATATATTAATTTTAGGTAGGTCACTAGGCAAAGATAGCACCATATTTAGCAGCGACTCTAGAGGCCATCACTAAGAATGATAAATATATAAATTTTAGGTAGGTCAGAAAAAGCGACATATAGAACCAGTTTTAGAGGCGACTAGAGTGGTCGTCAATGAAAATGTTTTTTTCTGTGATGAAAATATAAATTTTCGGTAGGTCGCTATTTAAAAAGCGATATATATCAGTAATAGCGACTAAAGTGATCACCATAGAAAGTTGTCCTGAAAACGGTAAATATATAGATTTTAGGTAAGTTGCTGCTCCGACAAGCGATATATATTGTTGCGGCATGCTACTTGCTTCACTTGCTCTCAACTCATTAATCGTGAATTCTATATTCCAGCTAGCAAACTACCCTGAACATCTGTCTTTGCGTCGTTCATTGAACATGATATGAAATCTTGGAAATTCAATCATCTTGATCAACTTAATTATTTGTTGCTTCAACAGTGTGAGTAACCATCTGAGTCATTGATTAGCCGAAATGTATATAGTCTACTAAGGTTCTTTTTTTTTTCTTTTGATGATAAATAACCAAGATAAACATCTTTGTGAATTAGGGAGTGGCACCAACAATTACTCTCTTTATCCAATTATGTTGTGTTTCTAAAAGAGCCCCGGTCTTTGTGCTTTATTCAACCCTTTATGCACAGTCATTACAACTGTTTTCCCTTTAGATTGTTCCAGTTCTAGCCCCACAAAATGCCCACAATGAAGAGTGAACAAAGCAATTCATGAAAAATATTCTAAGAGGAACTTTGCTTCAGATTAGATATGTAGAACAGAAAAATAAACGAAAACAATAGCAAATTGTAAATGGTAGGTACTACTGTCAATTGGCATGTCTCTATCCATCTCCAACACAACAAACGGCCATAAGACATTAACTTCTTTGCCTCATTTAGAAGATATCCATTGTCACAAGCTAAAGATGATCAGATTTTCTTCTTGACTGTCAAGTCTCAACCAACCATTCACAAGTTCAAATCAAGAAACACCAAATTCTCCACCATACCAAATAAAATAACTGTTTGTAAGATTCCACGAATTCATGATTTAATCAAGGAACAAAACACTCATTTTCTCCAACCAATTGTCATATTCTAAACAACAAACTCGTGTATTAGTATGAATTCACATATATCCAAAGTAATCAACTAGTCCAACAAAAGTCGAACAAATACTCTGTACATGAACATACTAAATGTTCTACTCCATATAATACGCGACAAAAATCAGGACAACTGACCAAAAGGGTATCATGAAAGCACTATAAGATTGAAGTAACACTATCAAGGGTAACGCTTATAAGAATCGTCACGCCTAGTGTTTCTGAAGGCACAACATCCAACAGAGTAGACGACGATGAGGAAGACGAGGAATATGATGTTGAGTACAGCTACCCTCTTCCAGTCACTCTTGATATTGTCTAACAGCCCGGCTTTGCAGGATTGGCAGCCGTAACACAAGACATTTGGATCGTTGTTCCACAGGCCACAGTCTGGATTGGTTGAGGATGAACTTGCAGTCCTGGTCCAGTTGGTCGGGCTCACATAGGCAAATTTGCAGTCGTTTGATGGCTTGCAGCAACCAGACTGCAAGAGTTAAACATGTCAGGAACCATATATAACAATAAGATTGGTGAAAAATAAACAAAATGGGGCATCCCCAATTTAACAAGACGGGTGAGGGGGTCATGAGGAGAAGGGACGATGGAGCAATAACACGAACTTCTGGTGACATTAGATTCAATCACATATCAAATAGTAGGAAATGCACATCTGTTTGATGGCTACAAAAAGGGGAAAACCATAGAACAAAAATAGAGATAGAAGCAAATTTTTCAGCACTTTATGCTTATTGTTACTTTTTATCAGTAAGCCAACGGACTGTAAGAGTTATGACTCTAAAGATATCCTTGGGACATAATAATTTATTTGAACACAAACATCTTTTCTTTATTTTTTTATTTCTATAGATACACAACCTTAGCAACAGAACAGTTGCCTGATATACAGAAATTGCATGTCTACTCACCAAAACAAAAAAATTCCAGTCAAGTCATCAAACTTTCATGTAAACTTCAGAGTCGAAAGTTTTAGGCGTAGAGTACGCAGTATTCACAGGTAAAATTTCATAAAAGAGGATGCTTTGCTTAGAAAAACAAAAAGGCTTCTCGACATCTCTACTCAAGAACCACAACCACTTAATGAGGACTGAAAATGGTGCATACCTTTACAGATAAAGCCTCAACTTGTATTTATAGAAAAATCAAAATCTAAAGGCCTTCTACTATACATGAAATAAACCATAATAACTACAGAGTATCATTACTAAGGAGTATATCCTAAAATTCATATTCATTGTCAATTAATCAATGAAGAATTGGAAGAATGAAGGAACAAGAACAAAGCCACTTTACATGGCCAACCTCCAAATCAACGCCGATCTAGAGCAAAACTGATACTTAACCAGATTACAAACACATGTATACACATGCATAGAAAAAACTCTCAATTTATTAATGTGCCAAAAATTACTCATAGAAAAATGATGGAATCAGTTTTAATAGGAAAACCAAGCTATGTAACCTTTCAACTGCTCCAAAAACTTTAAGCAGAATTGATATATGAAACCAAAAGAAGATCCACTCAAGTCCAGCCGAGCAAAAAACAAAGAACAGAAAAAAGATCTATTTCAAGTCATCAAACTTTCATTACTGCATATATGCTAAAAAGTGAAGGTATGCAAAATAAATACTTAAAAAGAAAAAAAAAATCTCAAATTTCGAGTCGAAATATATGCAGTATTCATGGTTCATCTACACTGATGCACAAAAGAATTCCACAAAAGATGATGCTTTGCTTAAAGGAATAAAAAGGCTTCTCAACATCTTTACTCAAGAATATCAACCACTTAATAGAAACTGAAAAAGGTGCATACCTTTACAGGAAAAGCCCCAACTTGTTTTATACAATAAAGTCAAAATCTAAAGGCTTTCAACTTTATATAAAAGTAAAACCAGAAAAACTCATACTTAGAAGGAGTATATAACTACTAAAAGGTCATGTCCAAAGTATGAACAAAGCCACTGTACATGGTCAAAGTGATAATAACCAGATTATAAACATACATATATACATGTATCAAAAGCTCTCAATTTATTAATGTACCAAAAATTACACCAAGAAAATGATCCAATCAAAATTTATTTTTAAAAAGCGGCCTAGTGTACTAAGCTCCCGCTATGCGCGAGTCCGGAAAAGGGGCAGACCATAAGGGTCTGTTGTACGCAGCCTTAGGCTGTTTCCACGACTCAACCTAGTAACCTCTTGGTCATATGGAAGCAACTTTACGGGCTACGGCCAAGTCTACCTCGGTTGTAATCAAATAAAAAAGGTTACTAAATATATACCTGAAGAGCAGAGAGATGTTTCTTGTAAAAATCTTCAACTTTTGTGCTAGACCCATCATCAATCAAAGTTTTGCAGATCTTACTATCCTGCAAACAACTCTGAATCCTACCCCAATGATTATTAACTCTTTTCTGTAACCAATTAGAATAATCACCAAGCCTATACTCTTTATACCCTTTACCAGAAAGTGCTTCACCAGCCCCTTTATTAGTCACAACAAAGGCAAAAATAGTGAAGCAAAAGATTAACAAAATCAACAAGAACATAACAAAAAGGTAAACCCAAAGAAGCCATGAAACTCTACAACAGGAACCAATTAATCCAGCTAGTGAAACTAACATGACAAATATTCCAAGTGCGATCACAGGTTTTTCAAGAAACCTTTCGCATTCTGTATTTGCTTGTCTTGATAGCCATATCCCTCCTGCTATAATCGGGATTGAAATCAGAAATGTGATTATGTTTAGAATTCCTACTAAATTGTTGCTCACACGCACCATTTTTTTTCAGAATCAAGAATTGATTTTTTGAAGAGAAGTGATTAGATTTCAACAAATTGAGCAAACCCCAGATGAGAAATTGAGGAGGATATGAAGAAACCGAAGAGGTAGAAAAATGGCGTGATTTTGGTGACGTTGTAAGAAGGTTGAAGAGGTATATAATATGGTGTGATATGGTGTTTATACAAGCAAAGAAGAAGTCTTTAGTCATTAGTGTGACGCGTGATAGTTCTGTGTTTGACTGTGCGAGTGGGGTTGAAAGGTACTAAAAGAGTTGGAAGTGATGTGGGTCCCGGTGACTTTTCGGAGTTTTTAGCGTAATCATTTGGGAGAAGACAAAAAGGATAAATCGAAAATAGAACAAGTCCTACTAGGCTGCTAATTTTTCTTCCTTTATTTTTTTTATTTGATTTGATTTTCCACCAACCAATGTGAAAAAGAAAAAAGAGGAAAATAAGTGATTTTACAAGAAAAATCATTAATGTTTTGATGAAAAAAGTTTTGAGGTTTGCAAAATTCCCATAAAAACAAGATGGTGTAATTTGTTTGAAAAACGGTATTTGGAAAAAAAAATATATGTTCCAAAATCCTTTAAACCAAACGTTATAAACATCAACATAAAAGGTTTCAATTGATATATATTCTTACACAAAATTAATTGATAACAATAAATTTATATAAATTGTTGCATGTATAATTTCAAAAAATAGTAATTTTTACATTCCTATGCCACATAGGAAACCTTATAACCCTCAATGTTTAAGGTTTGACTTAATTACACTTAATATGCCAAATTACCAATTCTATACCATAATTAATTAAGGATATAATTAATTGTACATTTTTTACTCCTTAATTAAAAGAATCTACATGTTTCTCTCTCCTAACCCCTCAGTCTCACCCACGTTTTACCCATACCCACGTTCTTTTTACCATTTTCCATCTTCTGAAACCAAATTCTCCCTCTAAATTCACAGAAAATTGAAGAAACCCTTCAACAAAGTTGGTTCCCCATTTTACTCTAGTTGAAGTTCATCAATGAAGAACAACAAAGTTCATCAAAATTGAAGTCAAATCTTCAAAGTTCATACACACATTTACCTTCAGCTTCAAATTTTCTCAATGAAGAAGAACAAACCTTCAAAGAGACAAGAGAGCAGCAATTCCACCATTGACAACCATTAAAAAGCTCTAAAGCTTTGAATTCAAATTTGGGTTTTCAAAAATCATTATTTGTTTTGATTGGGTATTGTTGTAAATAATTGGGAATATGTTTTGGAGTTTATATCTCAATTTTGAGGGGTTTTGGTGTAGATTTAGACTTGGTTTTGGCTGAATTTCAGATTGAAACTCGAAGAAGAAGAAGAAGAAGAAGAAGAAGACGACATATTGCAAAAATTGTAGATAACTTGTAGAAAAATTGTTGATAAATTGTAGATTGTTTTTTGCAGAAGATTTGTAGAAGTTTTAGTCGTTTTTGATTTGTGAAAACAGAAAACAAAGCATCTACAATCAGAATACAAATAATCTACAATTTATCTACAAAATATCTACATACTGGGTACATTGAATTTTAATATCCCAATTCTCATTCAATTGTAGCTTAATTGGTATTTTCGACATAATTGTAGGAGTTTTAGTCGTTTTGGATTTGTGAAAACAGAAAACAATGCATCTACAATCAAAATACAAATGATCTACAATTTATCTACAAAATATCTACAAACTAGCTACATTGAATTTTAATATCCCAATTCCCATTCGATCGTAGCGTAATTGGCATTTTCGACGTAATTACGTTTTTTGTAGAAGATTTGTAGAAGTTTTAGTCGTTTTTGATTTGTGAAAACAGAAAACAAAGCATCTACAATTAGAATACAAATAATCTACAATTTATCTATAAACTGGGTACATTGAATTTTTATATCCCAATTCCCATCCAATTGTAGCATAATTATGATTTTTGACATAATTGCATTTTTTCAGAAGATTTGTAGGAGTTTTAGCCGTTTTTATTTGTGAAAACAGAAAATAAAGCATCTACAATCAGAATACAAATAATCTACAATTTCTGCAATATGTCTTCTTCTTCTTCTTCTTCGAGTTTCAATCTGAAATTCAGTCAAAACCAAGTCTAATCTTCACCAAAACCCCTCAAAATTGAGATATAAACTCCAAATCATATTCCCGATTATTTTCAACAACACCCAATCCAAACAAATAATGATTTTTGAAAACCCAAATTTGAATTCAAAGCTTTCAAGCTTTTTGATGGCTATCAATGGTGGAAAATATCTGGAAGAATATTTACTTCCATAATTGTAGCACGCCTAAATAGGAATATCTGGAAGAATATGATTTGATCTGATTTACGCCAAATCTTTTTAGAATATTCTGATTCTCTTAAACTATTAGTAGTAGCTGAATATTCCTAATTTGTCGAGCTAAAGTTGAGGAATCAATCAATCCCAAGATTCTTTCCTGATTTTTCGTGCGTTATTAAGGGAAGATTTTGACTATTAATTCCTAATAAACGAATGGTACAGAAATTATAGGAAAAATGTGGACTAAGCAGGTAATTTAGATACTATGCACATATTTGATAATAAAGTTTCATATATGGTATAGGAAGGAAAAAATCCGTTTCAAATATAACTTTTTTCTTAAGAAACTGTCCCATCTCTGACGTTGACCCGATTGTGTAGTCAGCGTAACGTGTAACTTTAGCATATGATGAATCTGCTTGGAATTTTCTAAATTTAATCATTTACATGTCAGTTTTAACGATTGAAATATGTTAGTGGGAAAAATAGATAAGCTGGAATTGGCCAGGAAAATGTAATTTTTTTCTAATATAAAAGTTCATTACTCATCTTATAGTTTTTTGGGTCCGGAATCCAATTGTGGTTCTTTTGGACTCAAAATACATAAAAAGATAATAAAAAAATGTGACAATTTTATATATAGTGCAACAATACTTAGCGCTATACATTAACGTTAACTGTGCCGTTAATGTATAACGCCAAGTATTGTGGCACTATACTGAAAAAGCTAACACGCCCCTGGTATAGCGCCAAGTATTGTGGCGCTATACTGAAAAAGCTGACACGCTGAGGCATAGCGCCAAAATACCTAGCGCTATACATAAATTTTTAAAAATAGAACCGTCTTCTTCATCGTCGTTCTGGTTCTCTTCTTCATTATTTTACTCCTCTTTCTTCGTGGTCCCCCACCCGCTGCCCATGTTTAAAAATTTTTTTTGGTTCCCCCCGTCACATAAAAGTTATAGAACGTAGGTCCCACATTCGAGTAGAGCTTCGTATTATTGTTGATTCATACTTCTGAAGTCAAAATTTCAATCTATTTGCTTTCCGAAAATTCTAAATCGAGGTATTTCGATTTTATTTTAAGTTGAAACTTTTATAATAATGCATATTATTTGATTAGTATGTGTTTTATTTCGGTTTGTGTTTTTTTTTTTAAACTAGCATGTTAAATTTATCTGGATTTAATATTAGTGTTTTATAAAAAAAATATCCTGATTTATATATATGTGTTTTTATGCCGTTTTGTGTTTTATTTGCAATTAAATTTATTTTTTATTTATGTTTAGTTTAGATTATTTCTTAGCGTAATAAAATCTAGACCTTTTTAGCGTAGTAAAATGTAGACCCTTTTAGCGTAGTAAAATTTAGAGCCTTGTAGCGTAGTAATGTGTAGTATTTTAGCTTAGAATTCCTTTTGTTTAAGTATCTTATACTGGTAGTTGAAAATGCAAACTTTGTACAATTAAGTTAATAATTGTATCAACACACATAATTAGTAATTTGTACAATTAAGTTATTAAAAAATATGAATTTAAATTATAAAAAAAATACATAATTATTAATGATAGTTTTGTGCCACTGGGCCTCAAAATATCGAGCTCGGAACCCATAGGTACATATATATGTATATGTATATATATATATATATATATATATATATATATATATATATATATATATATATATATATATATATATATATATATATATATATATATATAATTTGTACAATTAAGTTATTAAAAATATGAATTTACAGTTGACGACATGGACGTGACTATACATCCCGGCCCTCAGACGTTGGATCTATCAGCCCTACAGCCCCAGCATAGATCCGAGTATATATGGGACGGACAGTTGCTTACGCAGACTTTCCGGTCCAGGAGAGTGGATCTATTGTGAGAGTTTTTGAGTCACTCCCCGCGTTCTATATCCCCGCGTGGTCCATTACCTAGAGGAGATGAGATTATATAGGATTATTAGGATTGGCCGGATACAGATCGACTATGCTTTGATCACGTCCTTGATTGAGCGGTGGCGACCGGAGACGCACACTTTTCATTTGCCCATCGGCGAGGTCACCATCACACTTCAGGACGCTGAGATTTTATATGGGCTGTCCGCTGACGGCTTGCCAGTTTTACTGCCTACGACCATGAGATATTATTCGCGGCAGGCATATTGGGATATGTTGCACATGCTCGCGGGTTTCATGCCGGAAGACGAGGAGGTAGCGTCTGGGTCCAGTCGTATACAGTTGGTCCCCATTAGAGACCACCTGGTGCAGATCCACCATACTATCACCGACGAGTCAGCGGAGGTAGATGTACAGTGATATACAAGGCTGCTGTTGCTTCTTCTATTTGGGGGGGGTCTTATTCCCGAACACTTCGGGGAACCTAGTGAGCCTCCATTTTCTGCATCATATTGCCCGGTTCGAGGATACAACCATCTACAGCTGGGGTGGTGCTGTCATCTCATATCTGTACAGGCAGATGTGCCGGGCTTGCATCGGCACACAGAGAGACGTTGGTGGCTTTCTGCCGCTTCTACAGGTGACAACATATTCAAATAATATGTCCATTAGTTACAATTCTACCTAGTTATAGTTAATATTATACTTTACGTCAACTTTGTATGTTAGGTTTGGGTCTAGGAGCGATTTCTGCAGTTTTAGCCACCTCTACCACAGCTACCGGCTAATGTAGAAATTCCGCAACTCCCTCTAGCCTGTAGGTGGGTTATGCGTCTTACTCTTGCACGAGAGTATGATGCCCATCATAATCTCCCCCTCTGCAGGGATGTGTTGGATCTGCTGGAGGACGCACAGGTGAATATCTAACTAAACTTACCTGTTATAGATTAACTTAGTGTTGCACATACTAACGGTTTGTGTTCGTATTTGAATATCTAACTAAACTTACCTGTAATTTAGTGCCAAATATGTAGTTTATATTTTTTACTTTGTGCAGGCGATTGGATTGCATACCGTCTATCTTATGGGGTAGCAGATGCAGAGTCATGTCCACGATCCTGTGGCCATGCAGGAGTATAGTCGTCGATTCATGGATGTGGCTGCCCAGACACTGCAGCGAGCCCGATCGGATCAACGTTTGGCACACGAGGCTGATTATATGGACCCAGCGTAGTACCATCGAGGTCGTGGTATCCCATGAGTTGGTGGTGCCCGATGAGCTGGTGGTGCCGGACGACGTGGTCGTGGGCGGAGAGGAGGTGGTCCCCAGCAAGGGGGCGTTGAGGCTCCTGCTGATGATGTTGCTGCTGATATGGCAAGTGGCATGCATGAGACGGACATGCCGTCTTACAGCCTTGGAATTTATCGTACTCCAGTGCCATCGTAGGTGACCCCATCGGGTCAATTATTGATCGCGGGCTCGGATATTCAAGGAGTGGATTAGGGTAGATACTTCCCAGTCCCCGTCTACCACTGTTGAGGATCGACCAACACGAGATTTTTATAGTGGGCGCCGACTGAGTTATAGCTCCACATCATATGCACAGGTATGAGTTTATTAGTATTGAATTTGAATTTGTTTTAACTGTAACTTATTTATTTTCTTTAACTTTATTAATTTCCTTTTTAAGGCTTCATGTGATGCAGCAACAGATGACTACATTCAGGATCTAGACACGATGATGGTAAGACAATATAAATTGTTGTGAATTGTTATGTAGTTTTCTATACTAAGTTTTATATTATTATGTAGCCTTCTACTGGAGCTGACAGCACCACCGATACATGTCATCATGTGCCACATCCGGCTATAAGGAGACGACTTGATGATGATGATCCTGATAGCGTACCCGGGCGGGAGGGGATGCGCCTCAGGCCAGTGACTGCATTGAGACACACCGGATGCAGGACACATTGACATGGTGTAAACAATATTTTTGTATACATTAACAACAATATTTAATCGAATATGCCCATTACTTTTTTAGTTATCCATTCGTTTGATAGTTTTATAAAATAAAATTTAGAACAACACAAACACTTAAACTTAACTTTCACTTCAATTAAAATAAAATTTAGTTTAACACAAGCACTTAAACTTGACTTCCACTTCAATTAAAATTAAATTTAGTACAATAAATAAGGAAAACATTACTACAGTACAAACACAAGCATAGCAGGCCAACATAATAAAAATACATGAAATATAAAAAATACACTAAACACATACATGCCAATGTTTAGCCCCGGTTGCCATTTATTCTCCGCTCCAACCACTTAAATCGTTCTTCCAGTTGTTCTTTTTCTTCTTCTACCTCTTTCAGTTTCGCCTTCACCTCCGCAAGTTCCAGTTTATATTTTTTTTACTTTCCTTTTGTGCTTCACAATTCCATTGTGTTTTCCATTTTTCTTCTCCCACCTCCTTCAGTTTCGCCCTCAAGTCTGCAATAATTCTATTGCTTTCTTTTTCATGTTCCCATTGTCTTAAACACATATTATGAAGAAACTGTAGTTGTTCTCTGTAACATTCCTGATAACATGGTTCATCAACCCATTCCTCAAAATCACAAATAGGTTCGTCAGGAACCTTATAAAACTGGTTCATACAGTGCCAGTAGCGGCGTCCAACTTCACCCCCGTCCCAACAATTTTGCATCAAGCATGCTTTTCCACAGTTGCACTTTGGTGGATGAAGAGGTTGAGCCATTTGTGAAATATTTGCTTTTAGTAAAAAAACCTTACTTTTAATGAAATATTTGCTTTTAGTAAATTTTGAGCACACAAAATAACTACAATGAGCCCGTTATTTATAGGCGAGACAACACACACATAACGTACTATCTAATGGCGCTATATTTTGTGTGTTAAATATCATGATGTTGACAAGACAACTTTATGTCAGCTGATCAGCTTTTATAGTTCGACAAGACAACACACACATAACGTACTATCTAATGGTGCTATATTTTGCGTGTTAAATATCATGATATTGACAAGACAACTTTATGTCAGCCGGTCAGCTTTTTCAGTTTGACAAGACAACACACACATAATAAGTATACCGATAATTTTATTAAATTATTATTTAAATAGGTAAAATGAGAAAGTACAAATCATAATTAACAAACATAATTTTATTTCATAAGTCTTGCAACATAGACATAACAACTAATTATTACAACATCAACTCATGGGTATTTAGGTACACTAGAAGAACACCCACCCCGAGCTTGATTATTTTTGCCACCCAAAGAACATTTTCTACGGTCGTGTCCTGTTTGCGAGCATATACCACATTTGCGCGCATAAACGGTGTCACTAACATCCATTTGGTTCCGTATACGCGTTCTCTTCTGCACCTATCTTTTATGCAAATAGGACTTGTTACACACCATTTTAAATGGTTCTGGAGGCCAATAATGCTCAGCACCCACTGGCTGCAACTGACCATTATATGTGTTTAGGTACTTGGAAACACTATATTGTTGATCAACATAGTTGGTCTCCGCATAACCAACACGTTGAAAACACTTAATGGCATGTGAGCAAGGCATGTGGTAGATGGACCATTTCCCACAGGAGCATAACCTTGCAGATTCATTTACAGTATGTACATTATTACCCCGATTATTATGGATAGCGGTGCGAACTTCAAAAATACCTCTTTCGTTATCATACTGCAAAAATGAATGCCAATGTGCTCGCTGTCTGTATTTCTCAAATCTCTTCATAGGCACAGGCATAAATTCAACACCCCTCTCTATCAATTCCGTTGCAGCTGCAGACCGTTCAACAAACCTCTCCGCCATCTGCTTGAACGACATCTGCACCATGGATGTGACGGGCAATTCTCTTGCCAACTTCAATAACCCGTTGAAGGACTCTGACACGTTTGTAGTAAGAATTCCACATTGTCTGCCACCATCCGCATGCAACGTCCACTTTTCAGGGTCATGTCGCATTAACCAACGATAGGCTGCCTCGTCTTCTTGCCTGATAGAATCCATATGCCTCTGGAATTTATGTTGTTAGTGGTCTATTGTTGCCATCCACATCAAATCATATAGATCCTTGTTGGGATGTGCCTTTTGGAAATTGGCCTTCAAGTGCCTCACACAGTAACAGTGGTATGCATAAGGTTCTTGCCATGCAAACAAGTTCTCCACAGAACTTAATATACCACCGTGCCGATCAGATATTAGACAAATACCCGAACGTTGTTTGACAACGTGCTCTTTCAGGTGGTTCAAAAATAGCGTCCACGTCTCTGTGCTTTCATTGGCACAAACAACAAAAGCTAGAGGAAATATCTGTCCATTAGCATCCACTGCCACGACTATCAATAGCTTGATATCGTACTTTCTATAGACATGAGTTCGTCTATGGATATTACGGGCCAACAATGTGAAAAACTATCAATTGGTGGCTTAAACACCCAGAACACGTAATTGAGTATGTATTCTGGTGTTCCCGAACTCTGCTCAAGCTTCCATTCAACAATTGTCCTGAGGTTAAAATGCTGTAGTGCGTCCATGTACTTTGGTAGAGATGCAAATGACTTATCCCAATTACCGTAGACAATTTCAAACGCTCGTTTGCGCCCGAGAAATGCCTTTCTTTTCGTAATAGTATGGCCATATTCCTGGTGAACTGATGTAATGCACTCTTTGATTGTATACCTTATGGACGCTAATAAGTACAAGAGAAATCAAGTCAATATCCAAGTTGAAGTGATTCCCGCTGAATGTGTCCATTTCGCATGTGAGGGTGGGAATGTATTTACCCACTTTCCACATACCTCTCTTCTTCTTGGTCGCACGCAACATCCAATTACATGGCCAAAACCACCTGCGGCAAACAGCCTTGTATACCATCGGACTTGACTCCCATGCCTGCATCTCACGACATTCTTTTACGTTGTGCATTTTACAAGCCATGCTTAAGCGCGCTTTATCAGGAAAGAGCATCCCCTTTGCAAGCACCGTTGGTCTAGAATCATCCCACATTGTTGTCCGGATTTCATCAAAATCCCTTGTGAGAGATTTCACATCCGGCACAGTTGGCAAGTTATCAATGTAAGGAATCTCCCTTGAATGAAACGGCACTTCAGACTCGTACCCTCTTCATCTAGGGGGGTCTCTCTTCAAATCAGGTCCTTCCTCCTTATCCTGCTCATCACCATCCTCACGAGGAAAGGGTGTCTCATCTCCGGATTCATCGACATTGTTATCGTAATCACTGTTTTGTTCCTCACTCTATGCATCTGCCAGATCCCGATGTAATACGTCGCTTTCGGTCAATTGAGTGAGTACGGGTGATTCAACTTGCTCGTTTTCACTGCACAACCAACAAAAATATAAGCTACTGAATTAATAAATGCTTTCTATATGGCTATATCACTTCACTTACAAGTCGTAATGTGATGAAATTCCATCATGGACGTTTTCAATTAGGTGATGACTACCGGATGGGCCACTTGTAAAATTCATATCCGGTCGGTACCCCCTATTAAATATATTAGCGTTAATACAAATTCAATACGCCAAAAATATACATAATTAACATAAATGAAAATTGAAGTTTACCACTCATCTTGTGAATTATGGAAAGCAGGGTATAAATTATTTTCTCGCTGCTCATTCGCCGGCGGTGATAAGTTTAAATCAAGGAAAACTCTTTCATCCGGAACCTGTCTGGCAAAAACTGCTCTAGAATAACCACCCGATGACTAGGGGTTATCTCTACTATGCACAACCTCGTTTTTTGGAACGTCTTCGCCCTTCACGTACATCTCCAACATTGTTATTATAAGAAATTCCCGGCATTCGTCCGGAGTCCTCAGAAAATCACTCAAAGTTTCATCATCGTCGATGTTAAACTTCGAGTAAAAAGCAATCCCTTGCGGAGTGACGGAATACAGATATCTTCTGGTTACTTTAAGTATCACTGAACGTTTCCTCACACTCATTTTTTGCATAACAACGATATCAATTTATCGTACTCCATTGTAAGTGGCAATTTAACATGACACTGAGCAGGTAAACTGTAGCCCACAGAGTTATTCTCCATCACAACCTCACCCCCCAATATAATGAAACTCTTATTCTATACTCTTCAGACATAATGAAAAAATGCTGGAGAATTTAACAACAATAAACGTTTCAACAAGAGTTAAAATTTTTTTTCAATGAATTTCTATACAATCCTAACCTCTTTATATAGGGAATGGCTAGCCGGGATTTTTTTTTAAATATATATATATATTTATATATAGTGCCCAAAAAGTTGGCACTATACGCTTTTGAATCACTAAAGTCAGGAATTATTGGTGGGGCCAGGAAAAAAGAGTATAGCGCCAAAATACCAGGCGCTATATATAAAATTTTTCGTATAGCGCCACAATACTTGGCGCTATACCAGGGGCGTGTTAACTTTTTCAGTATAGTGCCACAATACTTAGTGCTATACATTAACGACACAGTTAACGTTAATGTATAGCGCCAAGTATTGTGGCACTATATATAAAAATGTCACCTTTTTTTATCACCTATTTATGTATTTTGAGTCCAAAAGAACCACAATTGGGTTCCGGACTCTAGTTTTTCTTGTTATTTCATATATTACTCTTCATCAACTTATTTATTTAATCTGAATTGTTTGTAAAGGCTTGATTAATCAGAATTCTATTATGTTGAAAATTAAATGTTCGGGTTTATTCAAGTAGAAAATTTTAGAGAAATTTTCATAAAGCACTATCATTTAGTAGTAATTAGTCATCTATAGATATCATTTGCTATATTACGGATTATAGATACCTTTTATCTGGTTATAAGATGTATTTAATGTATTTAAGCTATTGTATTCATGAATACAGTAGCAAAAATAGGCGTGAATCAGGGAAGTCCAGCTAATCAGTTGTTGGATTCAAGTGTATTCAACTGTATTCATGGAGTGAAATATGGGATTACAGCTGGACAGATTATTGTATTCGACTGTATTCACGACGTGAAATAGGGGATTACACTATTTTTAAAATGGAAAGTTAATCAATTAACATAATAGACTCCTAATATAACTCAACAAACTCAATTATAACATACAAATTTTGTATTTTCAGTTATAAAAAAGATTCTCAACCGAAAATACCCCAAAAATATAGCAATCTTCAAAGAAATTATATAATGCATCTGATTACATAAATTATATTAATTAAAAAAACTTATGAATACATTCATGGCATATAGCGAGACAGTGAATACAATGAAATACATAGAATACAGCGGGATACATTGAAATACAATGAGAAAAAAAGACAGTGAATACAATGAAATACATGGAATACAATGAGACACATTGAATTACAATGAAAAAAAAGACAATGAATACAATGAAATACATGAAAATATATTAACAGAAAATCAAATTGCTCAGCCCCAAACTCCATCGTCTTTGTTCAAGAACAAACCAACCGGATTATATGTCGGCGGCTGCTGTCTTTGCAATCTTTAGGTTGCCAATGCCATTTAGTATAAAAATTATCAGGTCTACTATTCTCAGAACAACAAAAGCCTTCATCCAAGAACTTACAATCCTTTGATTTATACAGTTGATAACTTTCATCCCAAACCCAATTCTCATAAAAAAGATCACAACTTTCTGCTCCCTTTTCCAAAAAATCCAACTTTTCAGTCTTGTTATATGGAATAGACGATCCATTGAGCCCAATCCACGTAGCAAACAAGGATGTACAAACAAGGCCCTTTGTTTACTTTTCTGTAATCCAACAAAAACAGACACAAGAATAAGCAAACAGTAAAGAAAAAACAGCCAAGTACACCTGGTGATGGCTCAAAAAGCTTCAAGCGTTTGAATTTCTTGAAAATTTTAAATTGGGTCATTGTGTTGAAGAATCTAGGAGATGGGCTTTGCACAAATCCGGTGGAAGGTGGAGGGGATCGGAAATTTTAATGGGATGGGGGAAGAGAATGGGATGTATCAAAGTAGAGAGAGAAAGAAAATAATATAACTGATTAGCGTATTTAGTGGCTTAGGGCTAGGAGGTAACCAAATTAAATATTTTGCTATAAACCTTAAAAGGTATCTATAGAATATAATTTTTTTAAATGGTATTTATTTAAAATAAATAAGTTATTAACCTTTGCTATAGGAGGTAAAAATTCCAAAATTTTACTTGATGAAAGAGAACTGAAATATTTGGGTTGAGCGTCTCTGATATACGGGTTACAGGTTTTTAGTGCTGAGTAATAGGTCGGATTCAATTAATTTGGGTTGGGAATTAAAATGGCTTAGAGGCCCTCAACGTGGCTCTTCCGTTAAAGTAAAGACATATTTGTTTAATAGTTAGACGGCAAGATTATTTTTGATCGAATAAATAATAGAGGATAATTTTAAATAATTTTCAATAGTAAAGAGATATTTTTGACCCTATTCCGTTCTTATAATTATTAGTATGCTAAAAAGGAGATAAATTACTTCCTCTGGTCCATAATAAGTGATAATTTTACCTTTTATTTTGGTTCAAAATAAGTATCCATTGACATAAAAAAGAAGGAATTAATATTATTTTTCCAAAATTTGTCCTTATTACATATTCCAATATGTCGAGGAATAATTATTTAACGTTAATTTAGTCAATACATCTTTTTTTCTCTAGGACTTTATATTTTTCTTAATGGGTATGTTAAAAATAAAATGATCACTTATTCTGGATCGAGGAATAATTATTTAACGTTAATTTAGTCAATATTTTTCTTTCACATATCTTATGGTCTATGGAGATAGGAACTCATGTGCACACAGCCATATTCTTTTCTTCTTTTTAATATATTTTTCTCCATTGTTTGACCAGGACTTGGTTTAAATTATCGAAGAAATATTGCATATTCTGTTATTTCTTTATCCCGTTAGGTTTGACCAAGACAACTAGGAAAAATTTAAGAAATTCATGTTACATTATTATAAGAGAAAATAAGGAAATCTGAGGAGTATACGCACTAACGCACAAACACCAATTTTCACACCTCCCAAACAATAAACTATTCGTGGCTTCGATGTGCTGGAATTTAAGATTATATATACACACTTCTACATCAATTTTGGCTATAAATGGGAAAATTTATTTTTGTATATTCAATTAGAATTAAAGAGGAGAATTTATGAGTGTATTAAAACAGTAGATGGAAAAAGAAAGACAAATAGACGATTACCAAACATTTCATTTCCAAAAGGATATTGCACATTGAATCTGTCCAAAGGGTGGTTGTGTTTGATTGTGAGAGGGAGATTTTTTTTCCTTTTCCTTTTTGATATTTATAAGTTATTGGAAACGTATAAATCAATGAACAAAATGATGGTGGAAATAGCCACTTGACCAAATAACAGGAATTGTTCAATGTCAAGTGTCAACTATAAATGGGTAATATTAATTTCTATCATCTGCTTCACAACTCAAAATAACTCGGTCCAGAAAAAATTGTTCCAGTAATGCATTTTGTTTTTTTCCATCCCATATATCTATGTTTTATTAAAATATATATAAGTGAAAGAGAAAGAAAGATTGGCGATTACGAAACATTATTTTATTTCTAGCAAGGTTCATGCACGTTGAATATGTCCAAATGGAGAAAATGGAAATTCGTTTTTTATGTTGTGCTTTACAAGAATACTTTGCAAGAACATTATATTTTTCCTAAAAACTATTTGTCTCCTAATATCCAATAGCTCAAAATAGCCAATGTTTATAGCCGTTGAATTATGTACTTTCTGAATATATTTGAATGCATGGATACAAGTTCGAAAGGAGGACCAAATAGATTTTCAAAGAGTGATTTAATAATTAACAATACTCATTTCGCACCTATCTTCGTTTCCACCTAATTCCAACATAAGGTGGGAAGAACTACCTTTTCATATGATTTGATTAGATAATTTTGGCTTTCTATCTAAAATTAATGAGTTTAAAATAAATGTGATCTTATTATACGTATACACATAATTCGATCCAAAAGTAAAACTTCAAATAAACTCCCCCTTGAGCCGAAGGCAGAGCTGCAGTATTGGTTGCGGGTTCGGCCGAACCTGATAGCTTTTGTTCAAATCCTGTATTTGTATTAAGAAATCCAATGAATATGCATAAATTATTTATTTAGAATTCAGTAACTTAAAAGGACTATAATCCCAAACTTATAAGGTTCAAATCCTAGCTCCGCCTCTGCTTTGCACCCTCTTTGCATAACCCCTGTAACACCCCTGAGCAAAACAAAACAGAAAGAATACAAAAGATCTTTGTGCATGGAGGACATGTAACTCTTGCAGAAGCATTCATGCATTAATGGACAACACTTGTTTGCATTGGAGTTGTACCACTTTCCTTATCTAGTTCCAAAAGCACTTGACCAAACTTCCCATGCCCACCACCCCCTCCCCCTGCCTCTCCAAAATTTTCTTGAAAACAGAGTTATAACTGTCAAGCTTGTTTGGTTTTACTAAAAATTTGTCTTTCTAAATGGAAGATCTAGACCAATTCCCCACAGAAAAAACAAAGATAGAAAGTAAACAAGCACTCTTTGACCATTCAAAGAATAAGAATGAACGTTAAAGAAAATGACAATCAGAAAATATATAAAATAAAATCGAGATTCCGCCTGATTCCCAAAATTTTGTGTGCAGCACATGAAAATCTTGGAAGCGAGCGGACCTCTAGTTTTATGGCTTTAAAACGTCAAAAATTGAGTAACGGTCAAGGCGAGGCGGTTACTATTGTTCCATAGATCGTTTTTTATGGGCCGACAAAATTTTAGGCGATTCGAGTCCGGTGGCATGGGCTATAGCACATAAAAATTTGGGAATCAGGCGGAATTCCAGTTTTATAACCCTAAAACGCCAAAAAACGAGTAACGGTCATGGCGAGGCGGTGGCTATTGCTCCTTAGGTTATTTTTGTTGTGCGAGCAAAGTTTTAGGCGATTCGGGTCCGGTGACCCAGGCCCATTAGGAGGCAAGGGCTATTGCACACGAAAATCTGGGAATCGGATGAAATTGTATTTTTATGGCCCTAAAACGCTAAAAACGAGGAATGATCATGGCAAAGCGATGACTATAGTTCTTTTGGTCATTTTTTATGGGCTAGCAAAATTTTAGGCGTTCCGGGTCCATGCAGGAGGCGTGGGCTATAGCATACAAAAAATCTAGGAATCAGGCGTAACTCTAATTTTATGTCCCTAAAACGCCAAAAAACGAGTAACGGTCATGGCGAAGGGGTTATTATTGCTTCTTAGGTTGTTTTTTTTTGGGATCGCAAAATTTTACGCGGTCCAGGTCCCGTGACCCTGGCCCATGTGGAGGCGTGGACTATAGCACATGAAAATAGGAGAATTAGGCGGAATTTTAGTTTTATGGACCTAAAATGCCAAAAAAGAGTAATGGTCATGACAAGTCGGTGACTATTGTTCCATAGGTCAATTTTTATGGGCCCTAGTTTTACGTCCCTAAAAAGCCAAAAACGAGTAAGGTCATGGCGAGGCGGTGACTATTATTCCTTATATCGTTTTTGTTGGGTTGGCAAAGTTTTAGGCAGTCCGGTGGCCCGAGCCCATGTAGGAGGCGGGGCTGTATCACACAAAAATTTGGTAATCTGGCAGAATCCAATTTTATGGCCCTAAAACACCAAAAACTGTATAACAGTCATGGCGAGATGGTGACTATTGTTCCTTAGGTCATTTTTGATGGTCCGAAAAAATTTTAGGCAGTTCGGGACTGGTGGCCCGGTCTCATACCGAAGGCGTGGGCTATAACACAGGAAAATCTAGGAATCGGGCAGAATTCCAATTTTATGGCCCTAAAACGCCAAAAATCGAGTAACGGTCATGGCGAGGCGATAACTATTATTCCTCAAGTCATTTTGTATGGGCTGACAACATTTTAGGCGGTCCACGTCTGGTGGCCGGAGCCCATAAAAGAGGCGTGAGCTATAACACACGAAAATTTGGGAATCAGGCGTAATTCCAATTTTATGGCCCTAAAACGTTTAGGTCATGGCGAACTAGTGACTATCGTTCCTTAGGTCATTTTTGATTGGTCAACAAAATATTAGGCAGTCCGGATCCAGTGGCCCAGCCTATGCAGGAGGCGTGGGCTATAGCACATGAAAATCTGGGAATCAGGCGAAATTCCAGTTTTATGGCTCTAAAATGCCAAAAAATGAGTAATAATCATGGTGAGGCGGTGACTATTGTTTTTAAGTCATTTTTGATGCGCCGACAAAATTTTATGCGGTCCAGGGTCCTATGGCCCGGGGCAATGCAAGAGGCATAGGCTATAGCACCCGAAAATCTGGGAATTAGGCGAAATTCTAGTTTTATGGCCCTAAAACTCCAAAAAATGAGTGACGGTTATGGAAAGGCTGTGACTATTGTTCCTTAGGTCCTTTTTGATGGGCCATTAAAATTTTAGGCGGTCCGGATCCTTTGGCCCATGCCCATACAGGAGACATGGGCTATAACACACAAAAATCTGGGAATCGGGCGGAATCCCTGCTTTATGGCCCTAAAACGCCAAAAAATGAGTAACGATCATGGAAAAGCGGTGACTATTGATCCTTAGGTCGTTTTTGATTGGCCGACAAAATTTTAGGCGGTCCGGGTCTGGTGGCCTGGGCCCACGCAGGAGGCATGGGCTATTGCACATGAAAGTCTTGGAATCGAGCAAAATTCCAGTATTATGGCCCTAAAATGCATAAAAACGAGTAAAGGTCATGGTGAGGCGGTGATAATTAATTCTTAGGTTGTTTTTGATGACCCGATAAAATTTTAAGTAGTCCGGGTCTGGTGGCCTGTGCCTATACAGGAGGCGTGGTGTATAGCACACAAAAATCTAGGAATAGGGCAAAACTTTAGTTTTATGGCCCTAAAATGCCACAAAATGAGTAACGGTCATGAAGATGTGGTGACTATTGTTCTTTAGGTCATTTTTTATGGGCCAACAGAATTTTAAGAGGTCCAAATCCGGTGGCCCTAGCCCATACAGAGGAGGCGTGGGCTATAACACACGAAAATCTGGAAATCGGGCAGAATTCCAGTTTTATGGTCCTAATATACAAAAAAAGTAACGGTCATGGCGTAACAGTGACTATTATTCCTTAGGTCATTTTTGATAGGCTAGCAAAATTTTAGGTTGTCCGGATGCAGTGCTACGGGCCCATGCAGGAGACGTGGACTATAGCACACGAAAATCTAGGAATGTGACGGAATTCCAATTTTATGGCCCTAATATGCCAAAAATTGAGTAACGGTCATGGCGAAGCGGTGACTATTATTTCTTAGGTCATTTTGGATGGGATGGCAAAATTTTAGGCGGTCCGGGTCTGGTGGCCTGGGCCCATGCAGGAGGCGTGGGCTATAGTGTACGAAAATCTGGGAATCGGGCGAAATTCCTATTTTATGGCCCTAAAATGTAAACAAATCAGTAACGGTCATTGCGAGGCAGTGATTATTGTTCCTTAGTCGTTTTTGATGGGCCAACAAAATTTTAGGCGGTTCGAGTACGGTGGCCCTGGCCCATGCAGGAGGCGTGAGCTATAGCACACGAAAATTTGAGAATCAGGCGAAATTCTAGTTTTATAGCCCTAACGCCAAAATTGAATAACGGTCATGGCGAGGTGGTGACTATTGTTCCTTAGGTTATTTTTTTATGGGTCAGAAAAATTTTAGACGGTCCGGGTCCGGTGTCTCGGGCCCATACGGGAGGTGTGGGCGATAGCACAAAAAAATTTAGGAATGGGGCGTAATTCCAATTGTATAACCCTAAAATGCCAAAAAATGAGTAATAGTCATGGAAAGGTGTTTACTATTGTTCCTTAGATAATTTTGATGGACTGACAAAATTTTAGGCGATCCGGGTCTAGTGGCCCCGGCCCATGCGAGAGGCGTGATCTATAGCACATGAAAATCTCGAAATTGGGCGAAAACGCCAAAAATTGAGTATTAGTCATAGTGAGGCAGTTACTATTATTCCATAGGTCATTTTTTATGTACCGACTAAATTTTAGGAGGTCTGGGTCCAGTGACCTGGGCTAATACAAGAGACATGTGCTAGCACACGAAAATTTGAGAATCAGGCGGAATTCCAGTTTTATGGCCCTAAAACGCCAAAAAATGAGTTACGGTCATGGCGAGGCAGTGACTATTGTTCCTTAGGTCATTTTTAATGTGCCAAAATGTTTTTAGGCAGTCTAGGTTCGAGGGCCGAAAATCTATGAATCGGATGAAATTACATTTTTATGGCCCTAAAACGCTAAAAAACAAGGAACGATCATAGGAAAGTGATAACTATAGTTCCTTAGTTCATTTTTATGGGCTGGCAAAATTTTAGGCATCTGGGTCCATGCAGGAGGCGTGAGCTATATCACACAAAAATTTAGTAATCAAGCGGAACTCAAGTTTTATGGCCCTAAAACGCCAAAAAATGAGTAACGGTCAAGGTGAGGAGGTGACTATTGCTCCTTAGGTCGTTTTTGTTAGGTCGGCAAAATTTTAGGCAGTTCGGGTTTCGTGGCCTTGGCCTATACATCAGGTGTGGGCTATAACACATGAAAATCTGAGAATTAGGCGGAATTTCGATTTTATGGACCTAAACCGCCAAAAATGAGTAACGGTCATGGCGAGTCGGTGATTATTGTTCGTTAGGTCATTTTTGATAGGCCCCAGTTTTATGGTCCTAAAACACCAAAAAATGAGTAACGGACATAGCGAGACGGTGAATATTATTTCGTAGATCATTTTTGATGGGTTGCCAAAATTTTAGGCTGTTAAATGGTCCAAGTCCACGCAGGAGGCGTGGGCTGTAGCATACAAAAATTTAGTAATCGGGCGAAATTTCAGTTTTATGGCCCTAAAACACCAAAAAATGAGTGATGATCGTGGTGAGGCGATGAATATTGTTCCTTAGGTCATTTTTGATGGGCCGACAAAATTTTAAAAAGTTTCGGACCGGTCCCCGGGCGCATAGAGAAGGTGTGGGCTATAATACACGAAAGTATGGAAATGAGGGGAATTTCAATTTTATGGCCCGAAAATGCCAAAACACGAGTAACGGTCATGGCGAGGCAATAACTATTGTTCCTCATATCATTTTTTAGGGGCCAAAAAATTTTAGGCGGTTCAGGTCCGGTGGCCCGGGCCCATATAGGAGGCGTGTGCTATAGAACACGAAAATGTTAGAATCGGACGAAATTCTAGTTTTATGGCCCTAAAACGCCAAAAAATGAATAACGGTCATGGCGAATAATTTACTATTGTTTCTTAGGTCATTTTTGATTGGCCGGAAAAATATTAGGCAGTCCGGGTCCAGTGGCCCAGACCATGCAGGAGGCATGGACTATAATACACAAAAATTTGAGAATCGGGTAGAATTCCAGTTTTATGGCTCTAAAACGCCAAGAGTAATGATCATGACGAGGCTGTGACTTTGTTTCTTAAGTCATATTTTATGTGCTGGCAAAATTTTATGTGGTCCGGGTCCGGTGGTCCGGGGCAACGTAGGAGGCATGGGCTATAGCACACAAAAATCTGGGAATGAGAAGAAATTCTAGTTATATGGCCCTAAAACGCCAAAAAATGAGTAACGGTCATGGAAATGCAGTGACTATTGTTCCTTAGATCATTTTTTATTGGCCTGTAAAATTTTAGGCGGTACGTGTCACGACTCAAATCCACGTAACCGGCACCCGACACACTATCCGAACCGAGCGAACCAACCCATATGATGCACCTACACCATATGCATGAAAACTAATTTAACTGCGTAAGCTCTTTGAAAATTATATATATTTTCAGGTTAAACCATGGAATAATTTTCAATTCAAAATCATACATGAAGCCTCTCATAATCTTAACAATGAGACTAAGTAAAATAAATATCTTTTCATGTATGCCGCGTGCAACCTCATTACTATAACTTTTCACAACTATCTATGGAGCCTCTATACCAAGGAATAGAACTAAACACTTGGGCTAATACCCGACTAATGTAAATTAAGAAATAACATGATAGCTACCTCGAAATAAGAGTGGTGCCTCGCCATATACCTCATGAAGAGAGTCATCCTAGCCATGTCCGTATGCCATGTACCATATCTCATCCTAAAACATGTAAAGTAAGTGGGGGCCTGGAGAGGGGCCCTAAGGTCTGAGTACACCACAGTGGTACTCAATAAGTGTCATAGACTATGCAACCAATGTTGGACATTGGTAAACAATTATATAAATCATGCTCTTTATCATTTTGAATAAAAGATAAGTAAAACGTAAGCCATACTATAAAGTTTTAGAACATCTCTAGCAACCCAAGATTTTAATAAAAATCATATAAAACCATTTCAATCTCATTAAGTCATCGAAATCATTTTCGGCTCCTTAGGCCTAAACATAAGAAAGTTCTCTTTTACCTTTCACAGAGAGCACTATACCCATACTGACATAATAAATAACTACTAGGTAATCGACCTAGTAACAAGTATTTGATCCTACTTGTCTGGGAGGCTTCTCGTAGTGTCGTACGAGTCGACTTAACCTCATTACTTTAAGTAATGATTATTTGCCCTCTCAATGAGGGACTTTATCCAAAAAACCTCGGCTTAGCCTTGGAATGTGTCCCTACACCTGCACGTATAGTTCGACGGTAACAAACTCAACATTTGAACCAATCTCGGTGGTTTCCACTAGTAACTCCCAAAATATTTGACATATCAAAAATAGATTCATAGCATAATTGCCTCAAATGATCTATTTTTATCAAATCATGATTTTCATAGCCGATCCAAAGCATTTGAACAAAATCAAATGAATAACGTTTTTCATCGTAAAGCCTTTAGCAATTAACATCAATCTTAAGATAAAATAAATGCTTCTTTTCTTGAAAGTTCAAAAGATAAACTTTTTCATGAAAAGATATATTTAGCACTCAAGCATTTTATACTCTTATCAACAAGTAAGTTTTAATAAAACTTATAAGAATTTCCTTAAGTGTCATCTTGCCAACAAGTTTTGAAAACAAGACTTTTATAAAATCTCATGACGCTTCATAAGAAACAATTTAAAAACACATGGTGACATCTTTCCCGCTTGTCCCCACAAGTACGGATGTACATTTACGAACCAACTCACGTAATAACTAAAAGATGATTTTAGAGAAAATCCCTCAAGAAGAGTAAGTATTGATCAACTTACCTCAAACTTTAAGCTCCGAAAATACTACAATGCTCCAATTGATTAAACTGTCCAAATATCGCCCACAATTTAATACATACCATTATATATCCCAACTAATACATACCATTAGATACATACCATAATGATTTAATACTCATTTGGAGTCATTAATAATACTACGTTAATTTCTCTACACCCATCAAGTCACTATTTATCGTCTTCTCCAACAAAATCCTATGTTCAAGAACATCCATTTCAAGAAGTAGTTGTATCTTATCCAAATGGTGATTCCCAATTAAATTCATTCATCAATTAAGTTATCAAGTCTATTGGAATCATTAAAAACTCAAGACATATGTATTTAGATCAATTCATCACTATTCTTCTTTTTCTTTACCCAAAAATGGCATTTTCAAGACCCACCCTTAGGGTTCACACAATATCCCATTATAACTTCAAATAAAAATCATAAACATGCTACCCATACTCCAATATGACATATATATGAAGCTCAAGTGAAGGTGTTACCTCTTGGTGGAAGAATCTCACCTTTCCTCTTTTTGGTGTTCTTGAAGATTCAACCCATTTCCTATAGACTTGATCCATAGCAATATTAGTGTTATCACTAAATGATGTTATACAATCATCCTTGTGCCAAAACAACTTACCTTGAAGTATATCCATGGTGGAATAGCTCCTCTTCTCTCTAGAAACCCATTCCAAGATGAAGAACTAACATATTCTCTCTCTAAACCCACATTTTCAGCTCTTTAAAATAACTCTTGAAGTTGTGTAGCCTCCTACGTAAACTAAGCACAAAGTCTATGCATGGTGGACTTAAATTCCTCTTCAATTTGAAGCTACTGGATTTGCCTACGCAATAATGTGTAGGCTTCACTACTATGTGACGTAGGCTACGCAGGACTTGTGTTGCTGTTTTGCCACCCTTCAGTAAGAAGGTCATAACTTTTTGTAGGAATATTCAAATGATGAACGGTTTGAAGAATTTGAAACTAGACAAATTATCCTTTCATTTGATAAGTCATACACCATATAACTCTTCATATCTTGAGAGGTATGATCGTTTGAAGTTAGGCCTTGTGCGAACTCACTTGAAACTTTACTCCATCATATAATTTCCAACTTGACTTAGCCTTAGGGCCCTTCTTAGACCATAAACCATTCTTAATGCACCTCATACATATATTATCTTGATCAATTGATATCATTCTTATTATTAGACCTGCTCCTACCTGAATTAATATAATTAGCACCTGCTAATCTTCTTAATGGTCTTAAAACACTTCGAAATTTTCCGGGGTGTTACAGTACGGGTCCGATGGACCGTGCCCATACAGGATGCGTGGGCTATAGTATACAAAAATCTAGTAGTCAGGCAAAATTCCTACTTTATGGCCCTAAAATGCCAAAAAAATGAGTAATGATCATGGCGAGGAAGTGACTATTGATCCTTAGGTCATTTTTGATGGGCCGATTAAATTTTATTCAGTCCGATGGCCTCGGCCCATGCAGTAGACGTGGGATATAGCACATGAAAGTCTTGGAATCGAGCGAAATTTCAGTTTTATGACCGTAAAATGCCAAAAAAACAAGTAAAGGTCATGGCGAGGCGGTGACTATTATTCAATAGGTCGTTTTTAATGGACTGGTAAAATTTTAGGCAGTCCGAATCCAGTGACTCATGCCCATAAGGAGGCGTGGGCTATAGCACACAAAAATCTAGAAATTGGTCAAAATTCCTATTTTATGGCCCTAAAATGCCAAAAAATGAGTAATGGTCATGGTGAGGTATTGATTATTTTCCTTAGGACATTTTTGATGGGCCAACAAAATGTTAGGCGGTCCGGGTCCCGTGGCCCTGGCCCATGGAGGAGGTGTGGGCTATAACACACGAAAATCTAGGAATCGGGCAGATTTCAATTTTATGGTCCTAATATGCAAAAAATGAGTAATGGTCATGCCGAAGCAGTGACTATTATTACTTAGGTCATTTTTTGTGGTCCGAAAAATTTTTAGGCGGTCCGTATGTAGTGAATCGGGCCCATGCAAGAGGCATGAGCTATAGCAAAAGAAAATCTAGGAATCAGAATTCCAGTTTTATGGCTCTAATATGCCAAAAAATGAGTAACAGTCATGGCGAGGTGGTAACTATTAAACCTTATAACATTTTTGATGGGCCGACAAATTTTTAGGTGGACCGAGTTTGGTGGCCCTAGCAAATACAGGAGACGTGAGCTATAGCGCACGAAAATTTGAAAATCAGGTGAAATTCCTTTTTATAGCCCTAAAAGGCTAAAAACGAGTAACGGTCATGGCGAGACGGTGACTGTTGGTCCTTAGGTTGTTTTTTATAGGCCGGAAAAATTTTAGGTGCTCTAAATCTGGTGGCCCGAGCCTATCTAGGAGGAGTGGGCTATAGGCAAAGAAAATCTGAGAATCGAGCCGAGTTCCAGTTTTTGGCCCTAAATCGCTAAAAATGAGTAACGTTCATGGAAAGGCAGTGACAATTGTTTCTTAGTTCATTTTTGATGTGCCGACCAAATTTTAGGCAATCCGGGTTCGGTGGCCCAGGCCCATGCAGGAGGTTTGGGCTTATAGCACACGAAAATCTGGGAATCAAGCGGAATCTAGATTTATGGCTCTAAATCGCTAAAAGAATGTGTAACGGTCATGGCGAGGTGGTGACTGTTTTTCCTTCAATCATTTTTTATGAGCCGACAAAATTTTAGGCGGTCCATATCCGGTGGCATGGGCCCATGCAAGAGGTGTGGGATATAGCACATGAAAATCCGGGAATAAGGCGGAATTCTAGTTTTATGGCCCTAAATCGCTAAAAATGGGTAAAGGTCATGGCTAGGTGGTGACTATTGCTCCTTAGGTCGTTTTTGATGGACCAAAAAATTTTTAGGCGGTCCGAGTGCGGTGGACCTAGCCCATGTAGAAGGCGTGGGCTACAACACACAAAAATCTAGAAATCAGACGGAATTCTAATTTTATGGCCCTAAAATATCAAAAAATGAGTAACGGTCATGGCTATATAGTAATTATTGTTCCATAGGTCATTTTGATGAGCCAAAAAGTTTTTAGGCCGTCAGGTCCGGTGGCCTTGGCCCATGCAGAAGGCGTGGGCTATAGCACATGAAAATCTGGGCCGCGGGCGGAATTCTAGTTTAATGGTCCTAAAATGCTGAAAAATGAGTAACGGTCATGGCGAGGCAATGAATATTATTTCATAGGTCATTTTTGATTGGCCGACAAAATATTAGGCACTCCGGGTCCGGTGGCCTGGACCCATACAGGAGACATGGGCTATAGAAAACAAAAATTTGGGAATTGGATAAAATTCTAGTTTTATGGCTCTGATACGCCAAAAAATGAGTAACGATCAAGGCGAAGCGGTGACTATTGTTCCTTAGATCGTTTTTGATGTGCCGACAAATTTTTGGTGGTCCGGGTCCGGTGGCCAGGGCCCATGTTGGAGGAGTGGGCTATAAGTACACCAAAATCTGGGAATGAAGCAGAATTCAACTTTTATGGCCCTAAAACACCAAAATATGAGTAACGGTCATGACGAGTTGGTGACTATTGTTTCTTTAATCATTTTTTATGGGCAAGCAAAATGATAGGCGATCCGGGTCCAGTGGCTCGGGCCCATGCAGTAGGAGTGTGCTATTTTCACATAATAGTCTTGGAATCGGACGAAATTCTAGTTTTATGATCCTATAACGCTAAAAGACGAGTGAAGGTCATGGCAAGGCGGTGACTATTGTTCCTAAGGTTATTTTTCATGGGCCGAAAAGGTCTCTCCCCCAGGCTGCTACCGAAATGTTTTTAGGCGGTCTAGGTCCGGTGGTCCATGCCCATACAGGAGGCGTGGGCTATATCACACGAAACTCCGGTAATCACGCGAAATTCCTATTTTATGGCCCTAAAATCCCAAAAAATGAGTAAGGATCAAGGCGTCGTGGTGACTTTGTTCCTTAGGTCGTTTTTTATGGGCCAATAAAATTTTAGGCGGTGCAAGTCTAGTTTCCTGGGCCCTTGCAGGAGGTGTGGGCTATAACTCACGAAATCTAGGAATCAAATGAAATTCCAATTTTGTGGCCCTAAAACTCGAAATAACGAGAAACGGTCATGGCGTGGTAGTGACTATTATTCCTTAGGTTGTTTCTGATGGGCCAGAAAAATTATAGGTGATCCGAGTTCGGTGGCCTGGGTCCATGCAGGAGTATAGCACACGAAAAATCTGGGAATCGGGTGGAACTCCAATTTTATGGCCCTAAAACGCCAAAAAATGAGTAACGGTCATAGCGAGGCAGTGACTATTGTTCATTAGGTGGTCTTTATTGGACCGGCAAAATTTTAGGCGGTTCGAGTCTGGTGGCCGGGGCCCATGCAGGAGGCGTGGGCTATAGCACACGAAAATTTGGGAATCCCGTATAATTCCAGTTTTATGGCCCTAAAACACTAAAAAACGAGTAATGGTCATAGAGAGGTGGTGCATATTGTTCCTTAGGTCATCCATGATTGGCCGGCAACATTTTTGGAGGTTTGGGTCCGGACGTCCTGGCCCATCCAAAAGGCATGGGCTATAGCAAAATAATCTGGGAGGAGGTGACGCATTTCCTTAAGTCATTTTTAATGGGTCAAAAAAAATTTAAGAAGTCAGAATCTAGTGGCCTGGGCCCATGCACGAGGCGTTACACACTAAAATCTGGGAATACGGTGAAATTCTAGTTTTATGGCCCTAAGTCGCTAAAAAATGAGTAACGGTCATGGTGAGGCGATAACTATTGTTCCTTAGGTTATTTTTTATGGGCCGCCAAAATTTTAGGTTGTCCGAGCCCATGAAGGAGGCGTAGTCTATACTACACAAAAATCTAGAAATCGAACGGAATTCAAATTCTATGCCCCTAAAACGCTAAAAAACAAGTAACGGTCATGGCGAGGCTGTAACTGTTGTTCCTTAGGTTATTTTTTATGGACCAAAATTTTTTTAGGCGGTCCAGGTTGGTAGCCCATGTCCATGCAGGAGGCGTGCGCTATAGCATACGTAAATATGGGAATCAGGCGAAATTTCAGTTTAATGGTCTTAAAATGCCAAAACTGAATAATGGTCATGGCGAGACGATGACTATTGTTCCTTAGGTCATTTTTGATTGGCTGGAAAAATATTAGGAATTCAGGTTCGGTGGCCCAGTTTCATGCATGAGGCGTGGGTATAACACATAAAAATCTAGGAATCAGGTGGAATTCTAGTTTTATGGCTCTAATATGTCAAAACATGAGTAATGATCATGTTGAGGCAGTGATTATTGTTTCTTAGATCATTTTTGATGCACTGGTAAAATTAAAGGTGGTCCGGGTGCGGCGTAGAGGCCCATGCAGGAGGCGTGGGCTATAGCACAGAAAAATCAAGAAATCGGTCAGAATTCTAGTTTTATGGCTCTAATATGCCAAAAAACGAGTAACAATCATGGTGGGGCAGTGAATATTATTCCTTACGCTATTTTTGATGGGACAGTAAAATTTTAGTCGGTCCACGTCTGGTGGCCCGGGCCAATGTAGGAGGCGTGAGCTATAGCGCACGAAAATCTAGTAATCATGCGGAATTCTTGTTTTATGGACCAAAAATGCCAAAAAGAGTAACGCTCATGGTGAGGCGGTGACTATTGTTCCTTAGGTCATTTTTTATGGTTCGGAAAAATTTTAAGCGGCCCGGATCATGTGGCCCGGGCCCATCCAGGAGGCGTGGGCTATAGCACAGGAAATATTTATGGTTCAGAAAAATTTTAAGCGGTCCGAATTCCAGTTTTATGGCCCTAAATTGCTACGAAATGAGTAATGGTCATGGAAAGGTGGTGACTATTGTTACTTAGGTCATTTTTGATGTGCCGGCAAAATTTTAGGCGATCCGAGCCCGGTGGCCCGGGCCCATACAGGAGGCGTGGGCTATAACACACGAAAATCTAGGAATCGAGCGGAATTCCAGTTTTATGGCTCTAAATTGCTAAAAAATGAGTAACGATCATGGCGAGGCGGTGACTATTGTTCTTTAGGTCATTTTTGATGGGCCAAAAAAAGCGGCCGAGATCCAGTGGCCCGAGCCCATGCAGGAGGCGTGGGCTATAGCACACAAAAAATCTAAAATAAGGCAGAAGTCTAGTTTTATGGCCCTAAATCGCTAAAACATGAGTAACAGCCGTGGCAAGGCGGGGATTATTGTTCTTGAGGTTATTTTTTATGGGCCAGCAAAATTTTAGGCGGTACGAGTTTGGTGGCCCGGGTCCATATAAGAGGCATGTGCTTTAGCACACAAAATTCTAAAAATCGGATGGAATTCTAATTTTATGGCCCTAAAATGCCAAAAAGAGTAACGGTCATGGCGAGGCAGTAACTATTGCTCCTTAGATCATTTTTTATGAGTCAAATTTTTTTAGGCGGTCCAGGTCTTGTTTCCCGGGCCCATGTAGGAGGTGTGGGCTATAGCACACGAACATTTGGGAATCAGGTGGAATTCTAGTGTAATGGTCCTAAAATGCAGAAAAATGAGTAATGACCATGGTGAGGCGATGACTATTATTTCTTAGTTCATTTTTTATTAGCCGACAAAATATTAGGTAGTCCAAGTTCGGTGGCCCAGGCCCATACAAGAGACGTTGGCTATAGTACACGAAAATCTAGGAATCGAACAAAATTCTAGTTTTATGGCTCTAGTACGCCATAAAATAAGTAACGAGCAGGGTGAATCAGTGACTATTGTTCCTTAGGTCGTTATTGATGCACCAGCAAAATTATAGGCGGTCCGGGAGTTGCGACCAAAACACTCACGCAAGTGTACGCGATCTTTAAGTAATATAGTAATAAGTAGAGTATCGTTCCCACGAGGACTTGTTATTAACTTAACGACTGATGCAAACTCAAACAATTATTGATTCAAGCTAATTCATCACAAAATACATAAATAACCAATTTACAATTTAACTAGTAGACAAACAATAATACAACGCAAAGTTACTACGCCACTTATGAATTTTTCTTTTAACAATTAATAAAGGAGATATCCCGGGGTTATGGGCTTGCTAGAGATCATACTACATTTTTAGCTTAAAAATGATTTATTGAATTATCTGGGTTGTTGATTATAGGGTTAATAATACCCATAAGAATCTGTCGATTTCTTATGCGCCTATTCAAGTTAAATTAATACCTATATTTCTATGGTATTAATATTAACTCAAATGCATTTACAAATCCTATTTCTCAACCAAACAAGGCAATTAAGTATAGTTCTATCTTAATCGCGAATCTTTCACCCGATGCCCAGGATCCAGATCTTGCTCTATTTGATTCTATATGCAATCAAGAATTTCCTTTTTCAAGTTTAACTCAAGATTCGTAAATAGTATTTCACTGTTAGCTATGCAGTAAAATAATTAACAGCAGAATCAAATAAACAACCCTTAACGATAAATTCAAGATCATCAATCTGAGCTTTAAACAATATAATCATCTAACACCCATAACCCCAGAATATTTGGGTTTTTAGCCACTCATAATTATACAAACATCAACAATAAAAATCTTAAACATAATATGAGTAAATACTAGGAGAAGGTTTAGAAAAACTCTTTTAATCCTTGCTCCAAGTTGATGTTGCTCCTTGATTCTCTTCTTCAAGATGAATCTCCTTCCTCTTTTTCTTCTCCAAAAACAGGTCTCTCCCAATAATGGCACTGCTTTTGCCTTTTTAATCGTGTAGGAAGGGATTTTGATAAGTATGCCCTTTTTAGTCCGAAATAGAATAATTTTGTGATTTTTACACACCCGCGGCGCGCCCCGTGCGATGCGTACATGGATTGGACAGAGGCAGAATGCATTTTAACAGAGCAAAATAATGCAGCGAAAATATTTGCAGTGCAATATTTTGCGCTGCTTCATTTTTTCATTTGTTTTGCTATCCGAGCTTGCTTTGCGACCCCCGAACACGATCCCGACTTGATTTATTTAGCTTTTACTCAGACTTCAAAGCCCCAAATCAATCAAATTCATCCCAAAGTTAGTTCTTAAGTCGGATTAGCTTCCTGCAAGGCATAAAGCATGAATTTAGTACAATTCATTATCATTTAAGCTCAAACCATTATAAAATGCAATAATTAAAGTGTTGTTACAACAACTAAAACACGAGTTTTTAGCCTATGATCAACACCCCCACACTTAGACCATTGCTTGTCCTTGAGCAATTAACATACATTTCACATAAGGACAACCTTTTTATCAAATAATTTCTCTAACAACACATGCCAACACTTAAGTACCAATTCATAATAGTTCAATCCTCAAGACATGACTCACAAGTGCCGCGCATTTTCATAACTTGCTCACTTACTCTAACACAAAGGTCAAAACGTTTCCTTGCTTTCACAAATCATGTGCCCTCCTACAACTAATATAGACTAGTTCCTCTCAACATAGTATTCATAAATATTTAGGAACTCAAAATAGGAAGAATTAACTCACTCTCAGAATTGAAATTCATGTGCAACAGATGACATACCATATGCTTGTCCCTAGTGTAATACTCTACTAATTGAGCTTATTCAATCAATGATCAAATAGGACTTTAATTGGTTATAATGCAGGCTGAGGAAGGGTGTGATAAATATAGAATGTAGTAGCTACATCTCTTTGAGCACTTCATCTATACACCATTTCATTTCACAATTTCAGCATTACTATTATGTTAAACCATCTCCAACCTTTTTGAGATTTTTCATACTAACAACAAATCCCTTTTTCTTTATGCACCATAAGTTAGGGAATGTTACTACTGAAAATTCACCCCTATATATATACATATATACACATATATGAATTATTCTTCACTCTTTTTTTTTTTAATTAAACTCCTTCAATAAACCAACAAATCTCTTTTCAACTTTAACAATATTAAAACAAGACTAAGTGCTCATAAGAGATAGAGGTTCAAACAACTGATATATTTACATAAATAGGTAAGGTTTATAATGTGGATGCCAAAGAAATAGGATTAACAGCTCAAAGGTTTGACTAAGATATATACAATTAGGTAGAGATAATTATCAAACTGGTTCAACAAAGAAAATGCCTATATCATCTCCTAAACTGAATAATGTTACTATTTCGCTTTGCAAAACACTTGAGGACAAGTTCTAGATATCAACTGTTATGCACAAAATATTTCAACAACCTCACTCACACATTGGCACACAACTCATTCAAGCTTGGATCTTTCTTGACTCTCTAGTCAAAGCAGTTAAGCATAGTCATAAATACACAATTTAAGGCACTTACTTTAGAATCAAGAACTGAGATTTGAACATCACAAATAAGGTACATATAACTTCTAATGCATGTGCATTTGAGGAGATCAACTCTGTAAGTTAAGAACTTTTTATTCAATTGAAATAAAAAATTATACTATACCCGGTTCAAATACACCATTGGAAAAGAACCGTGTTGTAAAGAAAAACCAAGGGGAAAGTTTTAATTTAAACCAAAACTAGCATACACTAAACTGAAAATAAAACAAAATTGCAAACTCAATAATTTCGAATTTTTCTGATGGATTTTTTTTTTCGACTTGAGATTTTTTTTAACAAGAAGATCTAGGAGGAATCTATACCGAAATTAGGATTACTTACTATCTATCAACACTATATTCTAACAAAACAAACTAAAAGCAATTTTAACAAACTAAACAAAATCAAACTAAATAACTAAACTTAATCAAACAAAATACGAAAAATATAAAAGTACAGTACAATAGGGGCTAACCACCCCACACTTAAAAAAATTTCATTGTCCCTAATGCGAAAAGATCAAAAATAGATAAGAAAAGACTCGCTGAGGCCATTGGCCTAAGCATCGTCATCCTCAAAAATGAGGAAATATTCTTCGTCATCTAAGGGAATAGAGTTCATATCTTCATCCGGTAGGATTTGTCCATGCTGAGCCATTCCTAACCACTGTTGTGTGAAAGGAGATAAAGGGTGATTTTGTTGCAACTCTTCCAAGTTCACTTCCCCTCTAGAAGCGCGAAGGCGTAGGTCAGCAAATAATATCTGTAAAGTCTCTTCCACTCGGACAATCCTTTGATCGGGGTTAAGTGCAGCTGTAGGCAGATCTATCATAGTCGTGACATCAAGTGCCCTGATAGAATATGTTACTTCTATCCGCCGATCATAGTGATACTCTTCTTCAATGAAGTGCGTCCGCAATAACCGAGTAATCATACTCGGATAGTATAGGCGGCGTCCTCGAAAAGGTCTCACCTTTGACATGTGTTCTAGCATGATTTTCCCAAGATCCACCCGCATTCCTGTTAAAAATGCATAAATCAAGCAAACCTTTAGTTTTGATACGTTTGTATCACTTTGTGTTGGCATGATTTTGGCATTTATTATCTTTAAAATGACTCGTGCAGGCCGCTGGAATGTTCCTTTTTTCATTTCCTTGTGACACTCATTTATATCTCTAGTCCACACGGCAAAGGAATCTTCACCATATAGGTGTCTGCGAATGTCTGGGTAATCCGGTCTACACACGAACCTCTGGAACAACTTATGTGAATGTTCAGTGAAACCCATTATTTGATTTATGACCTTTGACGAAAATGGGATCACTCTATTTCTGACCTTGACTTGATAGCTGGCATCTAAATTACCGCCCGGTTGCCAATTGGCATTAAATTCTTTTACCAAGTTGATGTTCACACTATCACCTTGGCGAAACAACCCTTCAAAACCCAAAGCTCGAATGTTAGTATATATGGCATTATACTTACGGGCAAGCTTTGCTTCATCTATGGCAACTTTTGGGGTTGGTGGCATAGCAGGGACGAAGGATTGGAACCATTGTATTGGATGTGCTGGAATAGCCCTGATGCCATATTTACACTCTGGCACCTCATCTGTATCAGGGTCAAAGTGTTCCTCTTCCTCCTCCACTGGTGCCGGAGGTGGTGCCCTTCTACCTCCACGTCGGCTAGTAGATGCAGCCTCAGTTAGGCCAACGTTTGATCTTTTGCTTGGGCGCCGAGATATTTTACCTACACAACATGTTATATTAGTTAAAGATACACAAAATTATTTTAAGAGCAAGTGGAGTAAATACCCCACACTTATGTTATATCATGTTGACATTTAGGATGTATAACAGGGATTCAGACTACCCTGTTCTTTAATTAGAATGATATAATGCTTATTGGCCTACCCGATCATTAAAGAGACTTGCAACAATTAAAAATAAATAAAAATCAAAAACTAAGCTAGATTTTACAAGCTAAATTAATATTAAACATAAACATAAAAAGAAATTTGTCTATTTTACAAAATTCAAAATTTATATATAAAATATACTACATAGGCACATTAGCACGAATCTTACATCTCATTTTTACATAAAGAAAGCGAAAAAAATCACGGCTTGGCCTAATGTTATAGTTGTTATCAAGAATAACATATCACAATGCAATTTGTTTCTCAATTTGCAACATTACTCAATTTTATATCACTTAGACATTTTAACAAACATATTGTAAGCATGTCTTTTTTTTTAAAAAAAAAATTCAACTTCAAAAGAGGCTTAATCACCATATCAACAACACCAATATGCCTCTCATCACAACTATAACATCACCACATCTTCACAATAATATTCAATACACAATTTTTCACTTTTTTTTCATATGCATTTTCGGATTAGTACACTCCTTAACAATTTTCAACAAGAAACTCAACTCATTTCACCTCAACACACCTTCAAATCCTCCATAACCCCATAAAGAATATACAAGCTAAGTTTCTAATACTATTTTTAACAATATTAACAAAAGAAACTAAAAGAAGATTATGAACACAATTCTTGCTAGGGTTTATACAAATATACTTGAAAATAAGAAAGAAATACAAAATGAAATACTACTAGTTTTAAGGAAAAGAGAGAAGAGAATACTTACCTTGCAAGAAGAAGAAGGATTTGTGGATGAATCCTTGAATGAAATTGTTTGGTTGGGGTGCTTGAGTTTGGTGATAGAGAAGAAAAGAGTTTGGGGATAATGAAATAGAGGGAGGGGGTTTCGGATTTAAGTAAATTTTTTTTAATAAAATTGGCCTGCCGCGGCGCCCCACGCGGCGCACCCCGCGGCGCGCTAGGCCATTTTCTTTAGCTGCTCCGAAAATTTTGTATTCTGCCTCATCTGTGCAATTTTGTCTAGCGCATTGTGTGGCAAGACGCCCCATGCGACGTGGTAGGCTAATTTTTCACAGAGTTAGCATATTATTTTGATTGTTTAGCTCACCATTCACCCCCTACATCATTGTACACTGATTTTATGCCAAATTCATGCTTGCACCTGACTAAAAACATTATACATATAAAATCTAATAATTCTAAACTACAATTAAATGTTAGTGATGTTAGTCATTGGGTTGCCTCCCAACAAGCGCCTAATTTAACGTCGCGGCACGACTCAACACGTCATTATGCATCAACCAAATCTATCGAGGTCTTGTGACGTTTAATATCACCACCCCAATAGTGTTTTACTCGCTTCCCATTCACCAAGAATGTACCACTTGAATTTATGTCCCGCAATTCAACTGTTCCACGAGGAGTCACATTTACCACAACGAAAGGGCCTGCCCAACGGGACTTAAGCTTTCCAGGAAAAAGCTTTAGCCTTGAATTAAACAAGAGAACTTCTTGACCCGGCTCAAACTTATGATGTTGGATGTGCTTGTCATGCCACCTCTTGGTCTTTTCTTTATATTACTTGGCATTTTCATAAGCATGCAACCGAAACTCATCAAGTTCTTTGAGTTGTAGCAGTCTTTTTTCACCGGCTAAGTCCATATCAATATTTAGCTTTTTGATTGCCCAATAAGCTTTTTGTTCTAGCTCAACGGGTAAATGACATGTCTTTTCATAAACCAACCTGTACGGAGAAGTTCCTATTGGAGTCTTGTATGCAGTTCGGTAAGCCCACAATGCATCTTGTAACTTACCAGACCAATCTTTCCTATTTGCACTCACTGTTTTCTCCAAAATCTGTTTTACCTCCCTGTTTGACACTTCAACTTGACCACTCGTTTGAGGGTGGTATGCAGTAGCAACCTTGTGTCTTACCCCATATTTTGCTCGAATATTTTTCAACAATTTGTTGCAAAAGTGTGTTCCTCCATCATTTATCAACACCCTTGGAGTTCCAAAGCGTGTGAAAATGTGCTTATTTACAAAGCTTACCACTACCTTTGCATCATTAGTAGGAAGAGCAATGGCCTCCACCCACTTAGACACATAATCAACTGCAACCAAAATGTATCTATGCCCAATAGAATATGGAAATGGTCCTATGAAATCAATTCCCCAGACATCAAAGAGCTCTACTGCCAAAATATTTTGCAAAGGCATTTCGTTCCTCTTCGTGATTGTACCTGTTCTTTGACACCTGTCACAATTTTTAACAAAAGCATGTGCATCTTTAAACAATTTTGGCCAGTAAAAACCTGATTGCAAAACCTTTTGTGCAGTTCTGTCTCCATTATGATGACCTCCATACAGAGAAGAATGACAGTCATGCAATATTGCATTCATCTCCTCCTTAGGGACACACCTTCTTACCAATTGATCTGCGCATTGCTTGTATAGAAAAGGCTCGTCCCACATGTAGAACCTCACGTCATGTAAGAATCTTCTTCTATGATCAGCTGTGAATTCTGGTGGAGTCACCCCACTTGCAATGAAATTCACATAATCAGCATACCATGGGGTTTCATCTGAAGTGATGGCTAGCAAATGTTCGTCAGGAAATGTTTCTTTGATTGATTCTCCTTCAGTGACATGGCCTCGATTTTCCAGCCTAGATAAGTGATCTGCAGCCTGATTCTCTGTCCCTTTTCTATCTCGAATCTCCAAATCAAATTCCTGCAAAAGAAGAACCCATCAGATTAACCTTGGTTTGGCATCTTTCTTTGCAAATAAATACCTGATAGCTGAGTGATCTGTGTAAACTATGACTTTGGTTCCCACTAGATAAGACCTGAACTTATCAAATGCCCATACTACTGCGAGCAACTCTTTTTCAGTAACAATGTAATTCATTTGAGCTGGATTAAGAGTTCTGCTCGCATAATGAATGGAGTAAAAGATTTTCTCCTTCCGCTACCCCAAAACAGCTCCAATGGCTATATCACTTGCATCACACATCAACTCAAATGGAAGTTTCCAATCTGGAGCAATGATAATTGGTGCAGTAGCTAATCTTCTTTTCAGCTCATCAAATGCTTTCAGGCAAGCATCATCAAACTTGAAGGATGTATCTTTCTCAAGAAGCCTGCACAAAGGAGATGAAATTTTTGAAAAATCTTTAATGAAACGACGATAAAAACATGCATGGCCCAAGAAACTGTGAATGCCTCTAACTGATGTCGGTGGAGGTAATTTTTCAATTGATTCCACCTTTGCCTTGTCCACCTGCAATCCATTCTTGGACACTTTATGCCCTAGGACTATGTCTTCTCTTACCATGAAATGACATTTTTCCCAATTTAGTACCAAATTCGTTTCTTCGCACCTAGCAAGTACCTTGTCAAGATTTATAAACATTCATCAAAAGAACATCCAAATACAGAAAAATCATCCATAAATACTTCCACAAATCTTTCAACCATATCAGTAAGGATAGTCATCGTACACCTTTGAAAAGTCGCAGGTGCATTGCAAATACCAAATGACATTCTTTTAAATGCATATGTCCTATAGGGACATGTAAATGTGGTATTCTCTTGGTCCTCTGGGGCTATAACAATCTGATTATATGGCATCAGGCCTATTCCAGCCCATACAATATAATGGTTCTAATCCTTCGTCCCTGTTGTGCCACCAACCCCAGAAGTTGCCATAGATGAAGCAAAGCTTGCCCGTAAGTATAATGCCATATATACTAACATTCGAGCTTTGGGTTTTGAAGGGTTATTTTGCCAAGGTGATAGTGTGAACATCAACTTGGTAAAAGAATTTTATGCCAATTGGCAACTGGACGGTGATTTAGATGTCAGCTATCAAGTCAGGGTCAGAAATAGAGTGATCCCATTTTAGTCAAAGGTCATAAATCAAATAATGGGTTTCACTGAACATTCACACAAGTTGTTCTAGAGGTTCGTGCGTAGACCAGATTACCCAGACATTCGCAGACAACTATGTGGTGAAGATTCCTTTGCCGTGTGGACTAGAGATACAAATGAGTGTCACAAGGAAATGAAAAAAGGAACATTCCAACGGCCTGCACGAGTCATTTCATGGGCTGCTTTCCAGACACGGCCCATGACCCCTTGGTCGCGCCCCATGGCGGCCTAGCAAGCCTCACAATGCCTAGCGCCATGGTCGGCCCCATGGTCTTGGCTGCGCCAAGTGACAAGCGCGCATGCGCCTCTGTCGCCCCACTGATGCCTCTCGCCAGCGCTTAGTGGCTGGCCAATAACAACAGCGCCGCGCGCCCTGACAATGCCGCGCGCAGATCCTGATGCCTCGTCAGCGCCCAGCTGCAGGCCCATTCCAACGGTGCCTCGCACACAGACCCTAATTCCAAGCACTAGCGCCCAGCCTCAGGCCAACACAGCAAGTGTCGCGCGCGCCCACAGCACCGCGCGCGCAAACCCTTACCCGCAAGACCAAGTTGCTGCCATTGGACTTGGTTCTACATTGTAATAGACTAAGTCCTTTTCATGGTAATTATAGGCTAGTTTACATCATTTTCATTTAGTGTGCTTCTAGGTCTAATGGCCAAGTCCATGCAGAAGGCGTGGGTTATCGCACACGAAAATCTGAGAATCGGGCGGAATTCTAGCTTTATGGCTCTAAAATGCCAGAAAACTAGTAACAATCATGGAGAGATAGTGACTATTGTTCTTAGGTCGTCTTCGATGGGTGGAAACATTTTAGGCGGTCTGGGTCTGGCGGCCCGGGCACATGCAGGAGGCGTGGGTTATAGCACACAAAAATATGAGAATCTAGTAGAATTCCAGTTTTATGGCCTTAAAGCACAAAAAAAGAGTAACGATCATTGTAGGGTGGTGACAATTATTTCTTAGGTCATTTTCTATGGGCCGACAAAATTTTATCCAGTCCGATTCCGGTAGTCCGGGCCCATGGAAGAGACGTGGGCTATATATAGCACACAAAAATCTAGGAGTTCAGTGGAACTCCGGTTTTATGGCCCTAAAATTCTAAAAAATAAGTAACGATCATGGAGAGGCGCTGAATAATGTTCCTTAGGTAATCTTTGATTGGCCGGCAACATTTTAGGAGGTCTGGGTCCTGTCGCCCGGGCCCATACATGAGTCATGGGCTATAGCACACGAAAATCTGAGAATCGGGCAGAATTCCAGTTTTATGGCCCTAAAATGCCAAAAAACAAGTGACGGTCATGGAGAGACAATGATTATTATTCCTTAGGTATTTTTTAATGGGTCGGAAAAATTTTAAGCGATCCGGGTTCGTTGGCCTGTGCCCATGCAGGAGGCATGGGCTATATCACATGAAAAATCTGAGAATCGGGCTAAATTCTATTTTTATCGCTCTAAAACACCAAAAAGGAGTAACAGTCATGGCAAGGCGTTGACTATTGTTCTTTAGGTCCTTTTTGATGGGCCGAAATTTTTTAGATGGTCCGGGTTCGGTGGCCCTGGCTCATGCAGGAGACGTGGACTATAGAACATGAAAATCTGGGAATCAGACGGAATTCCAGTTTTAAGGCCCTAAAACGCAAAAAATTGAGCAACGATCATAGCGAGGTGGTGACTATTGTTCCTTAGGTCATTTCTTATGGGTCAACAAAATTTTAGGTCGTCCGGGTCCGGTGGCCTAGCTCATGTAGGAGGTATGGGCTATAACACACGAAATATAGGAATCACGTGAAATTTCAGTTTTATGGCCCTAAAACGCAAAAAAAAAAAAAAGATTAACGATCATGGCGAGGCAGTGGCTATTATTCCTTATGTCGTTTTTATGATCCGCCACCCATGCAGGAGGCATGAGTTATAGCACACGAAAATCTGGAAATCGGGCGGAATTCCACTTTTGTGCCCCTAAAATTCCAAAAACATGAGTAATGGTTATGGAGAGGCAGTGATTATTGTTCCTGTTTTATGACCCTAAAGCGCAAAAAAAGAGTAACGTTCACGGTGAGGTAATGACTATAGTTTCTTAGGTTGTTTTTGATGTCTCGGAACAATTTTAGGTGGTTTGGATCCGGTGGATCGGCTCATGCAGGAGGTATGGGCTATAGCACATAAAATCTAGAAATTGGGCGAAATTTCAATTTTATGGACTTAAAACTCCAACAAACGAGTAACGCTCATGAAGAGGCGATGATTATTGTTCCTTGGGTCATCTTTGATGGGCCAGCAAAATTTCATGTTGTCCGGATCCGATGGCCAGGGCCTATGCAGGAGGCGTGGGCTATAGCACACAAAAATCTGGGAATCCGGTGGAATTCCAATTTTATGGCCCTGAAACACTAAAAATGAGTAACGGTCATGGATAGATGGTGACTATTATTCCTTAGGTCGTCTTTTATTGGCCAAAATTTTTTTTGGCGGTCCGGGTCCGGTGGCCCGGGACCATGCAGGAGACGTGGGCTGTAACACATAAAAATTTGGGACTCGGGCAAAATTCCAATTTTACGGACCTAAAAAGCCAAAAAATAAGTAACAGTCATGGCAAGGCAGTGACTATTATTCCTAAATTTATTTTTATGGGCCGAAAATTTTTTAGGCAGTTTGGGTCTGGTAGCCTAGGCCCACGCAGGAGGTGTGGGCTATAGACACAAAAATTTGGGAATCAGACGGAATTCCAATTTATAACCCTAAAATGCAAAAAATGAGTAACGGTCATGGCGAGGCGGTGACTATTTTTCTTTAGGTTGTTTTTCATGGGCCGGAAAATTTTTAGGCAGACTGGGCCGGTGGCCGGGCCCAAGCAGGAGGCTTGGGTTAAATCACACGAAAATCTAGGAATCGATCTGAATTCTAGTTTTATGGCTCAAAAACGCCAAAAAACAAGCAACGGTCGTAGAGATGTGGCGAATATTGTTCCTTAGGTCATCTTTGATTGGCCGGCAATATTCTAGGCGGTTTGAGTCTGGTCGCCCAGGCCCATGTAGGAGGCGTGGGATATAGCACACGAAAATCTGAGAATTAGCCTCCAGTTTTATGGCCCTCAAACGACAAAAAATGAGCAACGATCATGGTGAGGCGGTGACTATTGTTCCTTAGGTTATTTTCAATGAGCCGGTAAAATATTAGCTGGTTCGGGTCCGATCGCCTGGGCCCATGCAAGAGGCATGGGCTATAGCACACGAAATTTTGGAAATTGGGCGAAATTCTAGTAAAAAACGAGTAACGGTCATGGAGAGGCGGTGACTATTGTTCCTTAGGTCGTTTTGATGGGCTGAAAATTTTTTAGGCAGTTCAGGTCCGGTGCCCTGGCCGATGCAATATGCTAGGCTATAGCAAATAAAAATCTGGAAATTGGGCGGAGTTCTAGTTTAAGGGCCCTAATACGCCAAAAAATGACCAACGATCATGGCGAGGCGGTGACTATTATTTCTTAGTTATTTTTTATGATCCAACAAAATTTTAGGCAGTCCAGGTCCGGTGGCCCGGGCCCATGTAGGAGGCGTATGCCATAGCACATGAAAATCAGGGAATCAGGCAAAATTCCAATTTTATGGCACTAAATTACCAAAAATGAGTAACAGTTATAGAGAGGCAGTGACTATTGTTCCTTAGGCCATTTTTGATGGGTTGGAAAAATTTTAGGCGGTTCGAGTCCGGTGGTCCAGGCCCATGTAGGAGGCGTGAGCTATACCACACGAAAATATGGGAATCATACGCTAATTTTATGGCCTTAAAACGCCAAAAAATGAGTACCGGTCATAGAGAGGTGGTGACTATAGTTCCTTAGGTGATTTTTTATGGGCCGGCAAAATTGTACACGGTCACCGGTCCAGCAGTCTGGGCCCATCAGCAGTCGGGCGGAATTCTAATTTTATTGCCCTAAAACACAAAAAAATGAGTAACTGCCATGACAAAGTGGTGACTATACTTCCTTAGGCCATTTTTGATGCGCTGACAAAATTTTAGGCGGCCCGGGTCCGGTAGTCTGGGCCCATGATGGAGGCGTGGGTAACACCATACGAAAATTTAGGAATCGGGCAGAATTCCAGTTTTATGCCCCTAAAATACCAAATAAAACGAGTAATGGTCATAGAGAGATGGTGTATATTGTTCCTTATGTCATTTTTGTTGGGTAGACAAAACATTAGACAATTCGGGTGCGGTGACCCGGTTCCATGTAGGAGGCGTTGACTATAGCATACGAAAATATGTGAATCTAGTGGAATTCTAATTTTTATGGTCTAAAATGCTAAATAAATAAGTAACGGTCATAGAGAGATGGTGATTATTATTCCTTAGGTCATCTCTGATGGGACGGCAAAACTTTTGGCAGTCTGGGTCTGGTGGCCCGGGCCCATGCAGGAGGCGTGGGCTGTAACGCACAAAAATCAAGGAATCGGGCGGAGTTCCAATTTTACGGACCTAAAAAGCAAAAACAAAATGAGTAACGGACATAGCGAGGTAGTGACTATTATCCTAATGTCATTTTTAATGGGCCGGCAAAATTTTAGGTGGTTTGGGTCCGGTGGCCCGGGCTCATGCAGGAAGCGTGGGCTATAACACATGAAAATTTGAAAATCAGGAGAAATTCAAGTTTTATGTCCCTAAAATGCAATAAAATGAGTAACGGTCAGGGTGAGGTGGTGGCTATTATTCCTTAGGTTATTTTTCATAGGCTGGGAAAACTTTAGGCCATCTGATGCCGGTGGCTCGGGCCCAAGCAGGAGGCGTGGGTAGTAGCACACAAAAATCTGGAAATTGGTTAGAATTTCATATTTATGGCCCTAAAATACCAAAAAAGGAGTAACGGTCGTGGAGAGGCGATGAATATTATTTCTTAGGTCATATTTAATTGGTCGGCAACAATTTAGACGATCTTGGTTCGGTCGCCCGGTCCCATGTAGGAAGCGTGGGATATAGTACACGAAAATTCCAATTTTATGGCACTAAATCGCCCAAAAACAATAACAGTCACAGAGAGGTAGTGACTATTGTTCCTTAGGCCGTTTTTATGGGCCGGCAATATTTTAGGCGGTCCGGGTCCGGTGGTCCCAGTCCATGCAGGAGGCGTGGGCTATATCACACGAAAATCTGGGAATCAGACGGAATTCCAATTTTATGGCCTTAAAACGCCAAAAAATGAGTAACGGTCATACCGAGGCGGTGACTATAATTCCTTAGGCTATTTTTGATGGACTGGTAAATTTGTAGGCATTCCGGGTCCGGTGTCCCGGGCCGATGCAGGAGGCTAAGCTATTGCAGACAAAAATCTGGGAATTGGGCAAAGTTCTAGTTTTATGACCCTAATACGCCAAAAAATGACCAATGATCATGGCGAGGCAGTGATTATTGTTCTGTAGCTCATTTTTGATGAGCTGACAAAATTTTAGGCTGTCCGGGTCCGGTGGCTCGGGCCCTGTAAGCACGTGATTTTTGCCCTATATGAGAAATACTCTCAAAAAATGCAAAATAAAATGATTTTCCTTGGTGTGCAATTTTGAGTACTTTTGTGATATTGTTAGATAATTATTTGTATTTGTCTGTGTTTGCTTATTTGTTAAATTAATAAAAAATATAAAAAACATGTCACATTTTTGCATGTAGGATTTGATTCTACAATTGTTAGTAATTAATTTAGTTTTACAAAAATTAAAATTACAAAAATATGCATATTTTGCATTTTTAGCATTTAATGCCCAAATGAACAATTTTATGCTTAATTATTACTTAATTGTGCGTTAATTGTTATTGGTAGTTAATTTGCGCTTTTATAACTTAATTTAGTTCCTAATAATAATTTAAGTATTCTTATTATTTAGTTTTAGAAAATAAAAGAAGAAAAGATAACAAAAATACAAATAAAAATCGGATTGGGCCATTTCTTCAATTTTCAACCTCAGGCCCAAACAATTGTCCACGACCCAGTCCACTTCACATGGGTCGACCCTGTCCGCCCAATTAACCCAATCCATAACCCAATACCCCTATCTTGCATTTCAAAAAAAACAAAAACAAAACAAAACAAAACAAAAAAAAAAGGAAAAAAAAAGAAAAAAAGGAAAACCCTAAAGAAACCTAAACTATCCGCCCCCATCCCCTCTCATTCTCTCTTCCTCAAGCTCCCAAAACCCTCCCATGGCTTCCCCTTGCAGCTTCGTCCAAACGACCATGGCTACCCCATCTTTACCATTGTTAAACAACAACCAAAGCCGACCACAACACAAACACACACACGCCCAAAACTCGCTGGAAGTCGTTGATCCTCCAAGCGACCCTGCTGCCATTTGTTTCATTCCATTTGTTAAGCTCGAAGCTTGCTCGACATCCATGGCTGCTTCTACGTTCAGTCGTTAACCCTGCTGCTACGCAGTTGCTGCCTCGTCGTCGCTGCCTTCTCCGCCATTGCTGCACTTGCTGCTGCTAGCTTTTGCGACGACCATGGATGTCGATGCGTCTTCTCCATTGGTTGCTGTTGCGTCGTCTGCTCGAGCTGCTTCACCATGAACGACGACAAGCAGTCCGCCATGGCTGCTGTCACGACCCTCGTCGGAACTCGACCAGCTTTACTGTTTCTTCTTCCCCGGCGAACTGTTTCTGCTTCATCGTCATTAACTGCTTCTGCTTCCTTCATCGTCCCGTTTTGCTTCTGCTTCATCGTCCGGATTTTTTGCTACTGTCCCGTCCAACTTCTTCAGTTGCGTCTGCTCGTGTTCGTCATCGTTGGTTCGAGCTTTGGTCGAGGCTCGTCAAGTTCGTTGTTGGGTTAGTCGTTCGTTCGTCGTTGTTCATCTCCGGTTAGTAGATTTTTGAGTTTTATTTTTGTCCGTATTTTGTTTTGATATTTTCGAATCTAAAATCGGCAAATGTTTGTTTTGTTTATCGTTTGAATTAATTTTTAGTTCATGTTCATGTGTTGTTTGTTAAATTAATTTTTCAGATTTCAAATGAAAGATTAATTAATTGTTTTTCATATTTATTTCATGTTTGTATTGTTGTTTAAGTGAATATTTGTTAGTTTAATGTTTGTTAGATTCAAATTGAAATTTAATTGGTTATTTCTTCAATTTGGTTCATGTTGTTATGTATTTTCCAGAAATTATTAATGTTGTTTGAGTCATGTGAATCTGTCATGTTTGTTGCTAAAAATAGATTTAATTCATGTTCATCTTTGTTTGAAGTTCATGTTTAAATCCAGTGATTTAATGTGAGTTTATGTTTGTTTGTGATTTGTTGATTTAATTTGAATCATGCATATTGTTGCTTGTATTGTTGTGTTTTTGCTCATACATTCATGATCTAAATTAACTAGGATTGGTTCCCGATATGGTTAATTCATTCCATTGATTTTGAGTTGTGTTGTTCATCGTGTTCATATCATTGTTGTTGAAGATTGTTGAGAAATTGGTCATCTTGACTATATTTTGGTTGAGTTATGATTAAATTGATTGTTTAGAGCAGAAGGGTAATTTGGTAAATTGCATTGCATTCAGGGGTAGAATGGTAATTGCAATAATGTCAGAGGGGTAATTTGGTAATTAAACATTATTTTGATTCTTTATGTTAAGCATGGGGGACAAATATAATGGGATGGGGTTTTTGAGGTATTTGTTTAATATAATGGGGGACAAGACAAAACATAATGGGGAGGAATCTTGTACTTTTTTTAATATAGGCATGGGGGACAAATTGTAATGGGTTGGGAATGTGTTAGTTGTTTAATGTAGGCATGGGGGACAAAAGTTTAAAATAAAGAAAACATTATGTAGTGGGACAAAGCATGCCATTGGGGGAATAATTTTGGGGTTGGGAATTGAAGACTTGTCTTGCTATATATAGAGGACTATTCTTGACATTAAGGGGGAGGAACTTGAACCTTGAGAGGATTTTTTTTGGAGAGAAAAAAGAAGAGAGTTTTTAGAACTTGAATATTAAGAGACACTTGAGAGAGTTTGTGAGAGTAAAAGAGAAATCCAATTTGAACTTTCACTCGAATAATTTCTGTTTGCTTTTCTTCGAGTGTTATTCAAAAATCCGAAGCTACTGCATCTCGTGTCTTTTCTCTCTTCTGCTTTGACTGCGATTGTACTTTTTTCACTGCTGAGTTTTCAATCTGTCACTGGGTTATTCTACTGGTTGTTACTGGTTTTGCGGTGTTGCGGAACCTGCTGTTGCTGCGTTATTACTGTTGCTGACTCCTACTTTTTTGTTCTTGTACTGCTGTTTCCAGGTACACATTTGTACACTCTTGGCTTGAAGCGAAAAATGAAATATTAATCAGGCTCCTGTTCCTGTTGCATTCTTTTGTTTGGATCTGTGTTTGAATATTAATTTTCCTCTCTTCGCATAAAAATGTAGTCGATTAATTAATGAGTAATGAGGCTGCATATGTATGATTTCTTCATCTAATAATGCTAGTTTAAATTATTTGAAGAATAGTTAATTAGCTTTGATATAATTGTGTATTTATCTCATGTTCTAGCAAATAATAAAATGTGGAATGAAAGCAGTTTTTCCTTGTACAAACGCGATCGCGATTTTCCGTTCACATAAGCCGTAACTTAATAACTAATAAGTTGCGTTTTTCAGCATGTAAATAATTAGGAGATTTTTCTTTTATTTTAGAGACGAACTTAATAGAAAATGTAGTCGCTATAGGTTTATCCTTTTAAAATAAAAATGAGACGAGTCTCGCCAAATAAATCACAAACCGCCGGGGCCCTCAATAAAATACATAACCATTGACTAGACTTTGGATTTGGCCGTTTAATGAACCTTCACGGCCTCTTCCTAAAATAACAATACGTTAGACTCTTTAGGACGCGCCTTAATAAATTTTACCTTCTTAAACTCGGGTGCACATTTATGTGACCCAAATCCAATTCTCAACGGAGTCGAAATGTGTTTCTGATCACGGGTACATTGATTGTGACGTGGTTCGAGATGCGTGTCCACGACGTTGCAATTTCATTTTAAAAAAAATAAGAATGAGATGAGCCTCGCCAAATAAAATACAAATTGCGGGGCCCTCAGTAAATATTTGCTTTAAAAAATTGTTTAGACTTCGGGATGGACCGTTTAGCAAAATTCCACGGTCCTACCCAAAATAAATACGCTAGTCGCTTTAGGCGCGCCTTTAATAATTTAATTTCCTTAAACTCGGGTGCACATTGATGTGACCCAAATCCAAATCTCAACGGAGTCAAAGTGTGTCGACGACCACGGGTATATTGATTGTAACGCGGTTCGAGATACATTTTCACAACGTTGCAATTCTTGATAAAAACAATAAATGATAAAAGCGGTTAAAAGTTAAATTTTGCACATAAGTTCACACTTGTATAAAATCAGATAATCAAGCCGAATATAACAGTTGAGCGACCGTGCTAGAACCACGGAACTCGGGAATGCCTAACACCTTCTCCCGGGTTAACAGAATTCCTTATCCGGATTTCTGGTACGCAGACTGTAATATGGAGTCATTCTTTTCCTCGATTCGGGATTAAAATTGGTGACTTGGGACACCCTAAATCTCCCAAGTGGCGACTCTGAAATAATTAAACCAATCCCGTTTCGATTGTCCTTTAATTGGAAAAAACTCCCCCTGCGCCCCGCGGGCGCGGAAAAAGGAGGTGTGACAGCTCTGGCGACTCTGCTGGGGATAAAAACCCAGAACCACTGGTTCAGGGTTAAGAATTCGAGCTTAGAATAATTGTTATTATTTGGCTTTATTTATTATCTGATTTTATTACATGTTTTGAGCCTAATGTGCTAAATGCTGCTTTTACCGCTTTGATATTATTTGAACTGTACATATCAACTGTGCCGAAACCTTTCTCTTCTTACCTCCGGGGAGAAGCTCGCTGGTCGAGACTCCCTATTCTGTTAGTGTCAATACCTGAAATAAGAAAGAGGTCGGACAAGTTACAAAGCCGGACGATCTCGCGGGTCCCCGGTACGTAGCCCCCTCCTCGGCTCGAGTTGTCCGCTCGGGTACACTGTCTAGAACACCGACCCAGGTTTTTGAACCTAGTATAACAAAGCCACATGCCGGATCCCTAGTAGGAACGCTTATTTGCATCATGTGTATTTGACTTAGGGGACTCAACACAGGGGTTGGGTCCGTCTAGGACAAGCAACCTGAAAATAATAGACCATCTTTCGGCATCCTATGTGCAACCTGTTGTATTTAGTCAAGGGCGAATGAGTCATTTGGTCATTTCCAGCATGGTTTATTTTAATCAAAGCATGGGGAACATTTGTGGAATCCAAGAATTCTTGGAATTCCCTATGTCCCCCACGCTTGCTTTTGGGAAAGCACATGGGGAACATTTGTGGAATCCAAGAAGTCTTGGAATTCCCATATGTCCCCCACGCTTCATATGTTGGGAAAAGCGCATGGGGAGCATTTGCGGAATCCAAGAAGTCTTGGAAATCGTTATGTCTCCCATGCCACATTTTTGAAAGAAATAATAAATATAAAAAATAAAAATACAAATAAAAACAAAGCTTGAAAATTCAAAAAGATTTTGTATGTTGTCATCATTTTCCACATATAAGAAAATCGTGAAAAAAAGGAGAAAATAACAGCATAGAAGTCCGAGTAGAGTTGAAACTCTGCCGAAATTTTGAAAATGAAAAAATGTCTTGTTAGTTTGTTATATTAAAAGCAAAAGAAAAATAAAAAAAAATCATCATTGTTCTGTCTGTTTTTTTTAAAATATTAAAGAAAATAGTTTGTTTTGCCATTAAATGAAAATGAAAAAGAGTTTTTTTTTTTTAAAATGTTTTATTTATTTTATTTTGTTTGTCTATGCAAATACCAGAAATAAAAATAAAAAGAGTTCGGCGTTGAATGTGATTTTATTATTTGTTCCAAAATAAGTATATATATAATCCAAAAAAAAAATTCAAAAGAAAGTTCAAAATTCAAAAGGATAAAATAGATAAATAAATAAAAAAATCCGAAAATATTTTGATTCTTCTTTAGAAAATTCAAAACTCAAAAAAAAAAACATTTTTAGAAGCATTTCTTATATTAAAGGTAAAATTCCGAAAATATTTTCTTCTTTTCTTTAGAAAAAAAAAAAAACGAAAATTCAAAAAAATATATTAGTCTTTCTTTTAAAAGAAAATCAATCAAAAATAAAAAAAAATACTTCTTTTCTTCTTTTGAAGCAGTTCTTTCACAAATTCCAATTAAAAAAAATGTTAGTTCATTCACTTATTCATGATCTGGACCGAACTACGCGGGTTTGATTCTCACCGGATGTGAGATACGTAGGCAACCCTCATCGGGTCCAACCCCACCTTCTCAAAAAGAAGGAATGTTTTATGTTTTTCGTTAATTCGTTTGTTTGTTATAAATGAAAATAATAGAATAATAGTCTATTTGATTGTTGTGAAAATAATAATAAAAAAAAATATAGAAAATGGAAAGGGGTCCTCTCAAAAACAGTTTATTTGCCCGAACTACGCGAGTTTGATTCTCACCGGATGTGAGATACGTAGGCAACCCTCATCGGGTCCAACCCCATCTTTTGCTAAAAAGCCAAAAACAAATAATTAATAATAATCAAAAAAAAAATATATATGTCAAATTTTAATTTTTGTCATAAAGAAGTCGGGTGACGCTATTTTATCAAGACATAGCCGAATGTTTCCGAAAGGGACGCCGGAAGGCTGACTTTGCATAAACAGCCACCTTTGGGTCATATTTAAGATTTGGTCCAGTTGACCCACACAGCCTTAAAAATCTTCGTCCCCGAGACGTTGAAAGGTCGTGTTCTCAATATTGACTTTTCTAATTTTGAAAAAGGATAAAAAGAGTTATAAATAAGTCAGGTGATGCTGTTTTGTCATAAATAGCCGAATGTTCCCGAAAGGGACGCCGGAAGGCTGACTTGGCATAAACAGCCACATTTGGGTCATTTTGAGATATGGACCCACACAGCCTTCAAAATTTTCGTCCCCGAGGCGCTGAAGGGCCGTGTTTGCAACACCAGGTTTTCATTATAATTTGAAAAAAAAAACAAAGAGTCGACGGTCAGGTGAATGCCGTTTGGATGTTTAGTCAAAAAGAATATGAAAAAATAAAATAAGCCGAGCCAGTTTCGGCCGCGTCTTAAACCGTTCTTGCCGAAGTAGCCTTAGAGTATCTGTCAGTTGTCGAAAGGTTATTTTCGTAAAAGAACGGACAAGTTTGTAAAAGTGTCATAAAATAATCCTCCCCGGCCTCAAAATTCATGTGAAATTTGGAAGGGGCCACATTGGCAAAAATAACCATTTGGTTGCATTTGTCGAACAGAGAAAGGGAGTTAGCCTTTTGTTTTTGAGTTTATAAATCTTTTGATTAAAATAGGCGGGTTGTTTGATTTTCAAGTTGGTAGGTCATCTTTAAACCTTTGAAACCCAGTTTGTTTTAATATGAAAAGTGAAAAGAAAAATTGTTTGTTATGGTTTATATCTTATTGGTCCGAACTACGCAAGGTCTGATTCATGCGGGGTCATGATACGTAGGCAATCTCCAAAAGATTCGACCGCCAGTAATAAAGAAAAAGAAAATACAAAATAGAATAAATACAGGGGTTCCCAAAGTACTTCAAAGGGGCAAATAAGCAAGCCGGGGTGACGCATGTTGTTTGAAGCAAAGCATGTTAGAAACGGTTAACTGCCTAGGGGCATTGCATCCTCAATGTGTTGTTATCAAATCTGTTACACTCTAAACGCTAACAAGTTTGTTGTTTTCCGAATCTCAAACAGTTAGTTGTTAAAGAATTCTGGCAACACACCCTTACCAAACTAGATCCAAAGGACCGATAACAACAAGCATGACTACTTCAGAGAATAGCACCGAGGAAGAAAGGCCGATGAGCCAGTTGTTAAAGGAAGCGATGGGAAAGATAGAAAGGATGGGACTAGATATGAATGCAATGCAGCTAGCTCTAGCCAAAGCACAAAAGAGCCCTGAGCCATTGGGGCACATGCCGGAATACCCTCACTCTGGCCCTTCAACAAGCCTCCCAAATCCCCGTTACCATCAAGAAAGAAGCCCTCATGATTCCCAGGCTCCACCACCCCATCAACCTCTCCCAACACCCAATATTCCCATTTTTGTGGGACCTGCATCAGCCCCTTTGTGGAACGATCAGGCTCACGATACACAATACTATCCCCCTGAGCCTACATTCCATGCACCCGAACCACAGGCTTACAATCCCCATTTGGAAGTACCGGCAGAGGTTGAGAAGCCGGATAAGGCCCCTGAACAGGATGAAGTGTTGAGAAAGTTCAAAAGCCTGGAGCAATCCTTCAGGAACTTACACGGGCTGGGCAATCAAGTCAGCGTGGCATACAAAGATCTGTGCCCTTTCCCAGATGTCCAACTCCCGGCTGGGTTCAAGATGCCCAAGTTTGATTTATATGAAGGGCACGGTGATCCCATGGCACATTTGCGGGGATTCTGTAGCAAAATGAGAGGGGCGGGAGGCAAGGATGAGCTTTTGATAGCTTATTTCGGCCAAAGTCTGAGCGGATCTGCACTGGAATGGTATACCAGGCAGGATTTCAGCAGGTGGTACACGTGGGATGACCTGGCACAGGCTTTCGCAGGTCATTTCCAGTACAATCTCGAGATAGTCCCTGACCGTCTCACATTGCTGAGGACTGAAAAGAAGCCCGGGGAAAGTTTTCGTGAGTTTGGTTTCCGCTGGAGAGAACAAGCGGCCAGAGTTGATCCTCCCATGAAAGAGGGAGAAATGGTGGACTACTTCTTGCAAACACTTGATCCAACTTACTTTGGTCACTTAGTGACAACGGTTGGGAAATCCTTCAATGAAGTGGTAAAGATAGGGGTCATGATAGAGGAGGGCCTAAGGTCTGACAAAATCCTAAATTACTCAGCGCTCAAGGCAACGACCCAAGCTATTCAGAGCGGCGCGGGAGGTGTGCTCGAGGTCGCATCAGTCGAAGCAGGTACTGGGTCCAAATTCAGAGGTCCTTCCCCTCACTACCATCCCAGGCCCCACACTCCATACAACCTTCCACAACCCTACTATCCACCATCAGAGCTACTCTTTTCAGACCATCATGCCCAAGCCTGCCCCCGAGCTCCATATAATCCGCCTCAATATTATCCTCCGAACAAAGTCCGGTCGCAGGGTCAACTATCAGGTCACCCCCGCTGGCGAGAGCCAGCACCACGTAATGCATTCTTGCCTTCACAACGTTTTCAAGCACCCAACGACCCTAGAAAACAGGGGCATGGGGGAAAACAAAGGCAAGGAAACAATTTCACGCCAATTGGGGAGTCCTACGCAAGTTTGTTTGAAAAGCTAAAGCTTTCAGGACTGATTGAGCCGCTCCTTGGCTATACTCCAGATCCATATGCAAAAGGGTTCAATCCTGCTGTACGATGCATGTACCACTCTAATGTCCAAGGACATAGCATTGAAGATTGTCGTTCTTTGAAAAAGGAAATCGAAAGAATGATTCAGGAAGGGGCAATTGTGATCAACGACAGTGACAGGGAGCAGGCGAATCATCTTGAGAACTTGTTGATTGATGTTGATAATACTGAAGTTGGGGATGGTCTTGGCAATGTTGATATAGAGCTCAATGGCTAAAATGTCATGCTTTGCAGTTGGAAGATTCTCCATTTTGGGTCAGCCGGAGATGCCGTGCTTGGATGGTTGGAAAAACACTCCATTTTGGGTCAACCGGAGAGGATCTTTGATGGTTTATTTTGTTGTCATTTCCGTTGTTCGGATTATTAGGATTGTAATTCCGATTTGTTTTGTGTCAATATCTTTCCGCTTATCTTTCCGTTTTGTCATAGCGGTTTGTTTAAGTTTTGTCCAAGTTGTTTAGGATTTTATTCCGGTTTTCTTTGTTTTTAAAACCATTTGTTCAGTCCAATGCAAAAAAATTCAGTCTTTGATTATTCCCAGTCACCTTTCTGTTTAGTCATTATGTCATTTTTATTCAGCACTGATTCTAGTGACATGACATGCGCACACAGTTTGGGCCTAGTCTTTAAAGTTAATCATAAAACCCCAGAAAGGCGATCAAACCATTTAAAGAAAATAAGGACGGTTTGAGATTATTTGGAGCCCGAGTCATGTGGAACTGGGGTAAGTTCAGCACAAAGAAAACCATTAAAAGCAAGATTCGCCAAATTGGCATAAGGGGCGTTCATGATAATGAGAGTATCGCCCAGTGGTGTTTAGAAGTGACAAATGAACAAACAGATGTCGAATATAATTGTCAAATCTAGCACCATCGGAAGAGGCTATAAATCTATGGTTTAATTGTGTTGTTTGCACTTGGCATGTGTTGAAGAATGGAATGACGAAGGCATTTTGTTCTGCTACCCAAACACTTTATCCTTCGTTACCCCTTTGAGCCTTATTTATTTTTCTTTCATACCCCTCGTTCGGAATTAGTAGCAACGAATAAAATACGCAAGCATGGCGGATAAGAGAAAAGAAAGAAAAGAAAACAACAAAATGGAAAAAGAAGAATAAAAGAAAAAGAGAGAGAAAAAAAAACGACAAAAGAAAATGAGAAAAGAAAAAGAGAAAAGAAAAATGATAACAAAAAGCAAAAAAAGGAGAGTCAAATGGAAAAGAGGAATTGGGAACTACGTTTGACCTGATTCCTCAAAGAGGATACGTAGGCGCTTCACGGCTCGGTCATAGTTTTGAAAAATGAAAAAAAAAAAAAACAATCAAAATATCCCCAAGCAAGAAACTGGGGCAAAAGTTGCGTTTGTTGTAAATAAATCTAATTCCGAAGGTTGTAATTAATAACCCGAAATCGATTCATTTTTGAGCCTTTAATACCCTTTCTTTCTAGCCCTATCCAAAACCCACATTACGGTCCAAAGAAAGACCTTCTGACCAGTCTTCAAAAGATGCCAAGTCAGACAAATAAGATTCTTACCGGCGAACATAACATTCTGTTTCCACAACAGAAAGGACTCTAATCTCCAACAAAAAGAGTCATGCCGGCAACACTCCAAATTCCCAGCTGGAAAGTGATACAAATGAGAGAGTCTTATTGGTGAAAACCTTCACAGACACCATAAGGCGATAAAAGCTGAGAGAAAACCAAAATGAGAGAGGCTTGATAGTGAAAACCCTTCGGGCACTACAAGTCGAATAAGAGTGAGAATCAGATGGGGAATCGCCAATTGAAGATCTTGAAAGAGGATTGACGGTAAAGGATAGGCCCCATATGCATGTCATGGCCATTAGAGTCGGCATCTGCATTTGATAGGGTTTTTATTTATAGTTTCTTTTGTTAAAAGAGTCATGTTTTTTCCTTTGTCTTTTTAGTCTGTTCCCTTTTATCTTTTTTCTTTCATAGAAAAATCCCCAATAGAGTCTGTCTGGTCAGAACAAGTATGAAGTGACTTCGAATAGGCCATCAGCTTTCCAAAAATGAGATCTGACTAGTACATCCAAGGGGTATAGTCAGCAGGGAACAAACGCGAGGCCAGTGTCAATACAGATATCCCCAGCAAAAGGGAATTGACAGAAGGATTGACAAGCGCTATAAACCTCAAGGCCAAGGCCCAGGGACAAAGCAAGGAAAGCAGTGAGCATGATTTGGCAAAATCCATACTAGACTAAAAGGTCGGGGAAATGCCAGTTTCCGAGCTATGCCACAAAGGAAGAGGGATATCCCCATCAGAAAGGGATTGTACCCAGCAAATAAAATCGTCCCCAACAAGTTGTGCAACGCAAAGCAAGGAAGGAAAAGAGGAAAAGCCATCCCGTTGGGAGTATCACAACCAACCACCATGTTTTAAACTAACAATTTTGTTTGATTTGAAACAGGTAAAGGAAATGGCATTGATGCCAGAACTGCAGGCCACAAGGGATATTATCAAACTGGGGCAGAAAATTTTCCTTCCATTTAGAAAATTTTTTGGAAGTCAGGTACCCCCAGCTGATAACATTTTACCCAACAGTGTTATCCCTAGCAGGTAAGTAAATAATTCCTCAACAGTGTTATCCCTAGCGGTTGCGAGGGGTCCAACACAAGGTTGGAAAGTCGGTATCCTCAGCGGTTAGACTTCAAAGGAGGAAGCTAATAATAATAATAATAATAATAATAAATAAATTAAAAAAAAAAGAATAAATAATAAAAAATGGGGAAGGTAGAAAATGAAAATTCATCCCAATCCCCAGCAAGTATTCGAGGTAAGACATCTTCAAGTCTTAAGGATATTTTGGGTTCATCCGCCCTCAAATAGGATATGTCGGGTTCATCCGCCCTCAAATAGGATATGTCGGGTTCATCCGCCCTCAAATAGGATCTGTTGGGTTTATCCACCCTCAAATAGGATATGTCGGGTTCATCCGCCCTCAAATAGGATCTGTCGGGTTCATCCGCCCTCAAATAGGATATGTCGGGTTCATCCGCCCTCAAATAGGATATGTCGGGTTCATCCGCCCTCAAATAGGATCTGTCGGGTTCATCCGCCCTCAAATAGGATCTGTCGGGTTCATCCGCCCTCAAATAGGATATGTTGGGTTCATCCGCCCTCAAATAGGATATGTCGGGTTCATCCGCCCTCAAATAGGATATGTTGGGTTCATCCGCCCTCAAATAGGATCTGTCGGGTTCATCCGCCCTCAAATAGGATATGTTGGATTCAGTCTTTTTATTTCAGGTTTTACAGACAGGCGCCCACCTGAATAACGAGAGGAATACATTTCTGTCTTTTCATTTCTGTTCTAGGTCACCCACCAGTATAATGCGGGAATACGCTTGTGTCTGTTCATTTCATATTCTAGGTCACCCACCAGTATAATGCGGGCATATCATTTTTCATATCTTTACAGCCAGGCGCCCACCTGTATAATGAGAGGAATACATTCAGTCTTTACTTTTAAGTGTTGAAGCCAGGCGCCCACCTGTATAATGAGAGGAATACATTCAGTCTTTACTTTTAAGTGTTGAAGCCAGGCGCCCACCTGTATAATGAGAGGAATACATTCAGTCTTTACTTTTAAGTGTTGAAGCCAGGCGCCCACCTGTATAATGAGAGGAATACATTCAGTCTTTACTTTTAAGTGTTGAAGCCAGGCGCCCACCTGTATAATGAGAGGCATAAATTCAGTCTTTACTTTTCAAGTGTTGAAATTGGGAGCCCGCCCAGATAACAGAGGCATAAATTCAGTCTTTTTATTTTCAAGTGTTGAAATTGGGAGCCCGCCCAGATAATAGAGGCATACATTCAGTCTTTACTTTCAAGTGTTGAAATTGGGAGCCCACCCAGATAACAGAGGCATACATTCAGTTTTTTTACTTTTAAGTGTTGAAGTTGGGAGCCCGCCCATAATAACAGAGGAATACATTCAGTCTTTACTTTTAAGTATTGAAATTGGGAGCCCGCCCAGATAACAGAGGCATACATTCCACGTCTTTACCCATAGGAGATGCATTTCCTCCTAAGTTTTAGTTTTACCCATAGGAGATGCATTTCCTCCTAAGTTCAGTTTTACCATAGGAGACGCACTTCCTAAATTCAGTTCTACCAATAGGAGACGCACTTCCTAAATCCATTCACCAGTAGGAGACTCACTTCCTAAGTTCAGTTTTACCAATAGGAGACGCACTTCCTAAGTCCATTGTACCAATAGGAGACGCACTTCCTAAAAAGTTTCACAAGTAGGAGACGCACTTCCTAAAAAGTTTCACAAGTAGGAGACGCACTTCCTAAAATGTTTCACAAGTAGGAGACGCACTTCCTAAGCAAGTTTTATCAGTAGGAGACGCACTTCCTAAAATAAGTTTCACCAGTAGGAGACGCACTTCCTAAGTTCAGTTTCACCATAGGAGACGCACTTCCTAAAATTATTTCACCAGTAGGAGACGCACTTCCTAAGCAAGTTTCACCAATAGGAGACGCACTTCCTAAGTTAGTTTCACCAATAGGAGACGCACTTCCTAAGTTTATTTCACCAATAGGAGACGCACTTCCTAGTTTCAGTTTCACCAATAGGAGACGCACTTCCTAAGTTTCAGTTTCACCAATAGGAGACGCACTTCCTAAGCAAGTTTCACCAATAGGAGACGCACTTCCTAAGTTTATTTCACCAATAGGAGACGCACTCCCTAAGTTTCAGTTTCACCAATAGGAGACGCACTTCCTAAGTTTCAGTTTCACCAATAGGAGACGCACTTCCTAAGTTTATTTCACCAATAGGAGACGCACTTCCTAGTTTCAGTTTCACCAATAGGAGACGCACTTCCTAAGTTTCAGTTTCACCAATAGGAGACGCACTTCCTAAGCAAGTTTCACCAATAGGAGACGCACTTCCTAAGCAAGTTTCACCAATAGGAGACGCACTTCCTAAGCAAGTTTCACCAATAGGAGACGCACTTCCTAAGTTAATTTCACCGATAGGAGACGCACTTCCTAAGTTTATTTCACCAATAGGAGACGTACTTCCTGAGCAAGTTTCACCAGTAGGAGACGCACTTCCTAATTTGATTCATTTTAAGTTCGACCATAGGAGACACCATTCCTAGTCCAGTTTTTTGAAGTTTACCCGTAGGAGACGCACCTCCTAATAGGGATTTTATTCATAGGAGACGCACTTCCTAGTTCTAGTCACTGAAATTTTCACCCTTAGGAGACGCATTTCCTAGTTTAGCTCATTCCGATTCAACCATAGAAGACACACTTTCTAGTTTGAGTCATTGAGGTTTTTATTTTAGCAGACACATTTGCTAGCAAGAGTTTTGGTTTTACTCATAGGAGATGCACATCCTAGCCTAGTCTTTAGTTTTCTCTCATCATTGCATCAATAGTGTAAGTGAGTTACAAATTTTGCTAACAACTCATAAATCTTCCCAGTACAAACTGGTTAGGAAATTTTGTTTGTTTTGTTTGTTTTGATTGTCAGGGACCCGCCTGTAAAACGGAGGTTGTGGCGTGTTGAAGATAGAAGAAGTCATGAGTCCGCCTGTAGAACAGAAGAATATTTTTCAAGATCAAGTCAGAAGACAATAAAACAGAGGGTTACAGCAGGAATCCCCTACAGGAAACAATAAAAATCCCCAGCACCGGGAAGCAGAAGGTTGCAACAAGAGATCCTAGCACAAATTCAGGCGCGTGAGTCAAAAGGAAGGAAAAAGGCGTCTTGAAAAAAAAAAAAGCAGCTGGTGAACATTAAATCATGCCCAGCATAACAAGTTTGATGAAGAAAGCCATGTCCCCAGCGGACCGAGCAAAATGATGAAAACTGGTATTCAGAAAAGCAAATGGCCAGTATCATTCCAAAATTCAAGGAAGAAAAGCACCGGATGAAATACAAGCCGATAAGAAAGCAAGGCAACAGGAACAAATTTCAATCTAGCCTAGCTTCTTGTTTTATTTTTAAGCACGGTGTAATAAGGAGATCGGTAAGCAGTAATAGCAGCATGCAACAGCAGTAACATCGCAGTCCCACGGTAGTCCCAGCTACCAAAACTTCCCGAACTACATTAACCTGATTCCCCTTTAGCCAGGGATATGTAGGAAACCTTTGAAGCAAAGGTTCGGTTAAATCTTTTTTTAAAAAAAATGCTTCACACGGAGTACTCGGATGGGCAAAAATCGCTCGCTTTATCTTTGCACGAAAACCCTTCGTGTCTCCGGGCAAAGAGGGGCAGCTGTAAGCACGTGATTTTTGCCCTATATGAGAAATACTCTCAAAAAATGCAAAATAAAATGATTTTCCTTGGTGTGCAATTTTGAGTACTTTTGTGATATTGTTAGATAATTATTTGTATTTGTCTGTGTTTGCTTATTTGTTAAATTAATAAAAAATATAAAAAACATGTCACATTTTTGCATGTAGGATTTGATTCTACAATTGTTAGTAATTAATTTAGTTTTACAAAAATTAAAATTACAAAAATATGCATATTTTGCATTTTTAGCATTTAATGCCCAAATGAACAATTTTATGCTTAATTATTACTTAATTGTGCGTTAATTGTTATTGGTAGTTAATTTGCGCTTTTATAACTTAATTTAGTTCCTAATAATAATTTAAGTATTCTTATTATTTAGTTTTAGAAAATAAAAGAAGAAAAGATAACAAAAATACAAATAAAAATCGGATTGGGCCATTTCTTCAATTTTCAACCTCAGGCCCAAACAATTGTCCACGACCCAGTCCACTTCACATGGGTCGACCCTGTCCGCCCAATTAACCCAATCCATAACCCAATACCCCTATCTTGCATTTCAAAAAAAACAAAAACAAAACAAAACAAAACAAAAAAAAAAGGAAAAAAAAAGAAAAAAAGGAAAACCCTAAAGAAACCTAAACTATCCGCCCCCATCCCCTCTCATTCTCTCTTCCTCAAGCTCCCAAAACCCTCCCATGGCTTCCCCTTGCAGCTTCGTCCAAACGACCATGGCTACCCCATCTTTACCATTGTTAAACAACAACCAAAGCCGACCACAACACAAACACACACACGCCCAAAACTCGCTGGAAGTCGTTGATCCTCCAAGCGACCCTGCTGCCATTTGTTTCATTCCATTTGTTAAGCTCGAAGCTTGCTCGACATCCATGGCTGCTTCTACGTTCAGTCGTTAACCCTGCTGCTACGCAGTTGCTGCCTCGTCGTCGCTGCCTTCTCCGCCATTGCTGCACTTGCTGCTGCTAGCTTTTGCGACGACCATGGATGTCGATGCGTCTTCTCCATTGGTTGCTGTTGCGTCGTCTGCTCGAGCTGCTTCACCATGAACGACGACAAGCAGTCCGCCATGGCTGCTGTCACGACCCTCGTCGGAACTCGACCAGCTTTACTGTTTCTTCTTCCCCGGCGAACTGTTTCTGCTTCATCGTCATTAACTGCTTCTGCTTCCTTCATCGTCCCGTTTTGCTTCTGCTTCATCGTCCGGATTTTTTGCTACTGTCCCGTCCAACTTCTTCAGTTGCGTCTGCTCGTGTTCGTCATCGTTGGTTCGAGCTTTGGTCGAGGCTCGTCAAGTTCGTTGTTGGGTTAGTCGTTCGTTCGTCGTTGTTCATCTCCGGTTAGTAGATTTTTGAGTTTTATTTTTGTCCGTATTTTGTTTTGATATTTTCGAATCTAAAATCGGCAAATGTTTGTTTTGTTTATCGTTTGAATTAATTTTTAGTTCATGTTCATGTGTTGTTTGTTAAATTAATTTTTCAGATTTCAAATGAAAGATTAATTAATTGTTTTTCATATTTATTTCATGTTTGTATTGTTGTTTAAGTGAATATTTGTTAGTTTAATGTTTGTTAGATTCAAATTGAAATTTAATTGGTTATTTCTTCAATTTGGTTCATGTTGTTATGTATTTTCCAGAAATTATTAATGTTGTTTGAGTCATGTGAATCTGTCATGTTTGTTGCTAAAAATAGATTTAATTCATGTTCATCTTTGTTTGAAGTTCATGTTTAAATCCAGTGATTTAATGTGAGTTTATGTTTGTTTGTGATTTGTTGATTTAATTTGAATCATGCATATTGTTGCTTGTATTGTTGTGTTTTTGCTCATACATTCATGATCTAAATTAACTAGGATTGGTTCCCGATATGGTTAATTCATTCCATTGATTTTGAGTTGTGTTGTTCATCGTGTTCATATCATTGTTGTTGAAGATTGTTGAGAAATTGGTCATCTTGACTATATTTTGGTTGAGTTATGATTAAATTGATTGTTTAGAGCAGAAGGGTAATTTGGTAAATTGCATTGCATTCAGGGGTAGAATGGTAATTGCAATAATGTCAGAGGGGTAATTTGGTAATTAAACATTATTTTGATTCTTTATGTTAAGCATGGGGGACAAATATAATGGGATGGGGTTTTTGAGGTATTTGTTTAATATAATGGGGGACAAGACAAAACATAATGGGGAGGAATCTTGTACTTTTTTTAATATAGGCATGGGGGACAAATTGTAATGGGTTGGGAATGTGTTAGTTGTTTAATGTAGGCATGGGGGACAAAAGTTTAAAATAAAGAAAACATTATGTAGTGGGACAAAGCATGCCATTGGGGGAATAATTTTGGGGTTGGGAATTGAAGACTTGTCTTGCTATATATAGAGGACTATTCTTGACATTAAGGGGGAGGAACTTGAACCTTGAGAGGATTTTTTTTGGAGAGAAAAAAGAAGAGAGTTTTTAGAACTTGAATATTAAGAGACACTTGAGAGAGTTTGTGAGAGTAAAAGAGAAATCCAATTTGAACTTTCACTCGAATAATTTCTGTTTGCTTTTCTTCGAGTGTTATTCAAAAATCCGAAGCTACTGCATCTCGTGTCTTTTCTCTCTTCTGCTTTGACTGCGATTGTACTTTTTTCACTGCTGAGTTTTCAATCTGTCACTGGGTTATTCTACTGGTTGTTACTGGTTTTGCGGTGTTGCGGAACCTGCTGTTGCTGCGTTATTACTGTTGCTGACTCCTACTTTTTTGTTCTTGTACTGCTGTTTCCAGGTACACATTTGTACACTCTTGGCTTGAAGCGAAAAATGAAATATTAATCAGGCTCCTGTTCCTGTTGCATTCTTTTGTTTGGATCTGTGTTTGAATATTAATTTTCCTCTCTTCGCATAAAAATGTAGTCGATTAATTAATGAGTAATGAGGCTGCATATGTATGATTTCTTCATCTAATAATGCTAGTTTAAATTATTTGAAGAATAGTTAATTAGCTTTGATATAATTGTGTATTTATCTCATGTTCTAGCAAATAATAAAATGTGGAATGAAAGCAGTTTTTCCTTGTACAAACGCGATCGCGATTTTCCGTTCACATAAGCCGTAACTTAATAACTAATAAGTTGCGTTTTTCAGCATGTAAATAATTAGGAGATTTTTCTTTTATTTTAGAGACGAACTTAATAGAAAATGTAGTCGCTATAGGTTTATCCTTTTAAAATAAAAATGAGACGAGTCTCGCCAAATAAATCACAAACCGCCGGGGCCCTCAATAAAATACATAACCATTGACTAGACTTTGGATTTGGCCGTTTAATGAACCTTCACGGCCTCTTCCTAAAATAACAATACGTTAGACTCTTTAGGACGCGCCTTAATAAATTTTACCTTCTTAAACTCGGGTGCACATTTATGTGACCCAAATCCAATTCTCAACGGAGTCGAAATGTGTTTCTGATCACGGGTACATTGATTGTGACGTGGTTCGAGATGCGTGTCCACGACGTTGCAATTTCATTTTAAAAAAAATAAGAATGAGATGAGCCTCGCCAAATAAAATACAAATTGCGGGGCCCTCAGTAAATATTTGCTTTAAAAAATTGTTTAGACTTCGGGATGGACCGTTTAGCAAAATTCCACGGTCCTACCCAAAATAAATACGCTAGTCGCTTTAGGCGCGCCTTTAATAATTTAATTTCCTTAAACTCGGGTGCACATTGATGTGACCCAAATCCAAATCTCAACGGAGTCAAAGTGTGTCGACGACCACGGGTATATTGATTGTAACGCGGTTCGAGATACATTTTCACAACGTTGCAATTCTTGATAAAAACAATAAATGATAAAAGCGGTTAAAAGTTAAATTTTGCACATAAGTTCACACTTGTATAAAATCAGATAATCAAGCCGAATATAACAGTTGAGCGACCGTGCTAGAACCACGGAACTCGGGAATGCCTAACACCTTCTCCCGGGTTAACAGAATTCCTTATCCGGATTTCTGGTACGCAGACTGTAATATGGAGTCATTCTTTTCCTCGATTCGGGATTAAAATTGGTGACTTGGGACACCCTAAATCTCCCAAGTGGCGACTCTGAAATAATTAAACCAATCCCGTTTCGATTGTCCTTTAATTGGAAAAAACTCCCCCTGCGCCCCGCGGGCGCGGAAAAAGGAGGTGTGACAGGCCCATGCAGTAGGGGTATGCTATAACACACGAAAATCAGGGAATCGGGCAAAATTCCAATTTTATGGCACTAAATCGCCCAAAAACGAGTAACAGTCATGGAGAGGCAATGACAATTGTTCCTTAGGCCATTTTTGATGAGCTGAAAAAATTTAGACGGTCCGAATCGATGGTCCAGGACCATGCAGGAGGCGTGGGCTATATCACACGAAAATCTGGGAATCAGACGGAATTCCAATTTTATGGCCTTAAAATGCCAAAAAATGAGTAATGGTCATAGTGAGGCGGTGACTATAATTCCTTAGGCTGTTTTTGATTGGCCGATAAATTTATAGGCAGTCCGAGTCCGGTGGCTCAGGCCCACGTAAGAGACATGGGCTATAGCACACAAAACTTAAAATCAGGTGGAATTCTAATTATGGCCCTAAAATAATAAAAAATGAGTAACGATCATGGTGAGGTGGTGACTATACTTCCTTAGGCCATTTTTGATGGGCTAAAAATTTTTTAGGCGGTTCAGGTCCGTGGATCGGGCCCATGTAGCAGGCGTGAGCTATATCATATGAAAATTTAGGAACCCCTAAAATGCAAAAAATGAGTAACGGACATGGCGAGGGGGTGACTATTGTTCCTTTGGTCGTCTTTGATGGGCTGGCAAAATGTTAGGTGGTTCGAGTCTGGTAGCCTGGGCCCATGTAGGAGGCGTGGGCTTTGGCACACGAAAGTCTGAAAATTGCACGAAATTCCAGTTTTATGACCTTAAAGTGCAAAATAATGAGTAACGATCATGGAGAGGCGGTGACTATTATACCTTAGGTTATTTTTTATGGGCCACCAAAATTTTAGTCGGTCCGAGTCCATTGGCCCGGGCCCATGCAGGAAGCGTGGATAATAGCATACGAAAATATGAGATTGGGCAGAATTCCAGCTTTATGCCCCTAAGATGCCAAAAATGAGTAACGGGTCATGGAGAGACTCGGAAAAACTTTAGGCGGTTTGGGTGCAGTGACCCGGTTTCATGTAAGAGGCGTGCGCTATAGAACATAAAAATCTGGGAATCGGACGGACTTCCAGTTTTATGACCCTAAAACGCAAAAAAATGAGTAACGGTCATGGTGAGGCGGTGACTATTAGTCCTTAGGTCATTTTTGATAGATCAAAAAAATTTTAGGCGGTCCGGGTCCGGTGGACCGGCTCATGCAGGAGGCATGGGCTATAGCACACAAAAATCTAAGAATCGGGCGAAATTCCAGTTTTATGGCCCTAAAACACCAAAAAATGAGTAACAGTCATGGAGAGGTGGTGACTATTATTCCTTAGGTCATCTTTGATGGGCCAGCAAAATTTTAGGTGGTCCGGTTCCGATGGCCCGGGCTCATGCAGAAGGGCTATAGTACACGAAAATCTGGGAATCCGGTGAAATTTTAATTTTATGGCTCTAAAACGCTAAAAAGTAAGTTACGGTCATAGAGAGGTGGTGACTATTATTCCTTAGGTAGTCTTTGATTGGCCGGCAAAATGTTTGGCAGTCCAGGTCTTGCGGCCCAGGCCCATGTAGGAAGAGTGGGCTATGCATACAAAATTAGGGAATCGGACGGAATTTAAATTTTACGGAGCTAAAAAGCCAAAACGAGTGACGGTCATAACGAGGCAGTGATCCCTAACGTTATTTTTAAAAGGTCGGCAAGATTTTAGGCGGTTCGGGTCCGGTGGCCCGGGCCCATGCAGGAGGCGTGGGCTATAGCACACAAAAATTTGGGAATCAGGCAGAATTCAAGTTTTATGTCCCTAAAATGTAATAAAATGAGCAACGGTCAGGGCGATGAGGTGACTATTGTTCCATAGGTCATTTTTCATGGGGCGGTAAAATTTTAAGCGGTCCGAAGCCGGTGGCCGGGACTAAGTAGGAGGCATGGGTAATAACACACGAAAATCTAGAAATCGGTCGGAGTTACAGATTTATGGCTGTAAAACACAAAAAACGAATAACGGTCATGAAATGGCGATGGATATTATTCCTTAGGCCATTTCTGATTGGCCGGCAACATTTTAGGTGGTCTAGGTCAGGTCGCTCGGGCCCATGTAGGAGGCGTGGGATATAACACACGAAAATCTGAGAATCAGGCAAAATTCCAGTTTTATGGCCTTAAAACAATAAAAAATGAGTAACAGTCATGGCGAGGCGGTGACTATTGATCCTTAGGTCGTTTCGAAGGTCCGGCAAAATTTTAGTCGGTCTAGGTCCGATAGCACGAGCCCATGCAGAAGGCGTGGGTTATAGCACATAAAAGATCTGGGAATCGGGCTGAATTCTAGTTTTATGGCTCTGAAACGCCAAAAAATGAGTAACGATCATGGAGAGGCGCTGACTGTTATTCCTTAGGTCGTCTTTGATGGGCCGACAAAATTTAGGCGGTTCATGTTCATGGCCGGGCCCATGCAGGCGGCGTGGGCTATAACACACAAAAATCTAAGAATCTGGTGGAATTCTAATTTTATAGCTCTAAAATGCTAAAAACCGAGTAACGGTCTTGGCGAGGCATTGAATATTCTTCCTAATGTCTTTTTTTATGGGCCTACAAAATTTAAGGTGGTTCGAGTTCGGTTGCGCGGGCCCACGTAGGAGGCGTGAGCTGTAGCACACGAAAATCTCGGAATCTTGTGAAATTCCAATTTTATGGCCCTAAAATGCTAAAAAATGAGTAACGGTCATGGAGAGGCGATGAATATTATTCCTTAGGTCGTCTTTGATTATCCGATAATATTTTAGGCGGTCTGGGTCCGGTCGCCCAGGCCCATGCAGGAGGCGTGGGTTATAATACAAGAAAATCTGAGTATCAGACGAAATTCCAATTTTATGTCCCTAAAACGTCAAAAAGGAGTAACGGTCATGCCGAAGCGGTGACTATTATTCTTTAGGTCATTTTTTATGGGCCAGCAAAATTTTAAGTGGTCTGGTTCCGATGGCCCGAGACATGTAGGAGGCGTGGGTTATAGCACACGAAAATTTGAGAATCGGGCGAAATGCTAGTTTTATGGCCCTAAAATGCCAAAAAACAAGTAACGGTCATGGAGCTGCAGTGACTATTGTTCTTAGGTCATCTTCGATGGGCAACAAAATTTTACGCGGTCTGGGTATGGAAGCTCGGGCCCATGCAGGAGGCGTGGGGTATAGCACATAAAATATCAGAATCCGGCGAAATTTTAATTTTATGGCCCTAAAATGCCAAAAAATGAGTAACGGTCATGGTGAGATGGTGACTATTGTTCCTTAGGTCGTTTTCGATGGGCCGACAAAATTTTAGCCAGTCCGGGTCTGGTGGCCGGGGCCCATGCAGGAAGCGTGGGCTATATATAGCACATGAAGATCTGGAGTCCTGTGGAATTCCAGTTTATTAGCTCTAAAATGCAAAAAAAACGAGTAACGGTCAGGGAGAGGTGCTGAATATTGTTCCTTAGGTCATCTTTGATTGGCCGGCAACATTTTAGGAGGTCTAGGTCCTGTCGCCCAGGCCCATATAAGAGGAGTGGGTTATAACATACGAAAATCTGAGAATCGGGCTTAATTCAAGTTTTATGGCCCTAAAACACCAAAAAACGAGTAACAGTCATAGCGAGATGGTGACTATTGTTTCTTAGGTCTTTTTCGATGGGCCGGCAAAATTTTAGGCAACTCGGGTTCGCTGGCTCGGGCCCATGCAGGAGGCATGAGCTATGTCATACGAAAATCTGGGAATCGGACTAAATCCCAATTTTATGGCCCAAAATGCCAAAAACGAGTAACAGTCATGGTGAGGTGTTGACTATTATTCCTTAGGTACTTTTTGATGAGCCGACAAAATTTTAGGTGGTTCGGGTCTGGTGGCCCGGGCTTATGCAGTAGGCGTGGGCTGTAGAACTTGAAAATATGGGAATCAGACGGAATTCCTATTTTTTTACCCTAAAACGCAAAAAAATGAGTAACGGTCATGGCGAGGCGGTGACTATTATTCCTTAGGTCTTTTTCATGGGTCAAAAAAATTTCAGGCGGTCCGGATCCTGTGGCCCAGCTCATATAGGAAGCGTGGGCTATAGCAAACGAAAATTTGAAAATCGTGCGAAATTCTAGTTTTTTGGCCCTAAAATGCCAAAAAATGAGTAACAGACATGGAAAGGCGGTGACTATTATTCTTTAGGTCGTTTTTGATGGGTCGCCAAAATTTTAGGCGGTCAGGGTCCGGTGGCCCGGACCCAGGCAGGAGGCGTGGGCTATAACACACGAAAATTTGGGAATCCGGTGGAATTCCAGTTTTATGGCCCTAAAACGCTAAAAACGGTAACAGTCATGGATAGGCGGTGACTATTTTTCTTTAGGTCATCTTTAATGGGCCGTCAAAATTTTAGGTTGTCCGGGTCCGGTGGCCTGGGCCCATACATGAGGCATGGGCTATAGCATACGAAAATCTGGGAATTGGGTGGAATTCCAGTTTATGGCCCTAAAATGCTTTAAAAAGAGTAACGGTCATGGCGAGGCGGTGACTATTTGTTCCTGAGGTCGTTAGTGATGGGCCTTCAAAATTTTAGGCGGTCCGAGTCTGATGGCCTGGGCACATGCATAAAGCGTGGAATATAGCACACAACAATGTGGGAATCGTCGCTAATTCGAGTTTTATGGACATTATTTCCATAACATGTCCTACTTTGACTGTTAGGATGATCTACAATACTTCTGAGCCAGCAATACTTCTAAATTTCTAATCTGAGCCAGCAACACTTCTAAATTCCACTTGTTCCCCTCACATTTAGGATGATCTACACAAATGTTTTCACTTCTAGAGTTACATTCCATGAATATCCCAATTGACAACATCACGGATCACTAAACACTTCAGTCTTCTACCGTTAATGACTTTATTATAAAGACATTAACTGGGTGAATCGCCATAGTGAGATACTATGTATTTCAACCACTTCATTAAAAACTGCATCAGATAGATTTACAGACTATCCATGTGCACTCTAGTGGCATTAACAAGGAACTAACGTGGAATTAATTAGGGCTAGTGGCATCAGATAGTATTTGCTGTAAATAACTATGCGGATGGAAGGGGAAAAGGACCCTTACCGGAGCTACAAGAGGCTCCACTTCAGTAGTCCATAATTCAAGATCCAAAGTAGACTGCCTCGTATCATTCCTTTGAATCATAAAGTCCAATAAAGTAAATGCGACTTATATAATCCTATTGGGCCTTAGAGCATCCCTTATGGGACTGGAATCGCTGATCGGTGGTAGTTGTCACGTTGTGATGGAACAACCCCTATATCACAGTCTAAACCCTCGTCTATTTAGGAGAAAAGAGCGTGGGAAAATACTTATTCTCTATATGTTTTGTTGTACACTATATGTGTACTTTTATAGGGAATATTAGAGTTAACTAATAATCCTATTGGTCATTGGGTCTTAGAGCATCCTTATGGGTGGACCCAATATTTCCTACAATTTATAATTCAACTTGAAAATAACTTATAAAGAAAAAGGTTTCTTCTTTGATAGTTACTTATATAATCAGTAGTTGTCAGTTTCTTTGATAAATCTAAAAATTTAATGATTCTCTTTGATATATATAGAAATTCACTTGTGCGTATGTGTATTCATCATTCTCTGTTGGAGAATTATAAATGAAGAGCTAGACTTTGAAAAGAGAATTCACAAATCCAAATGAGAACCGAGAATGAAGAAAAATTGAAGTGTGTCTATTGGCGAATATAAATTGTATTCGATAAATGCAACTTATGAATTGTACTTGATAAATGCGACTTACGGCATATATGCGAATTATGATCTATTTAATAATGCCTTTTGTCTGTTTTTTTTCATTATACTTTATTCTTAAATTGCTTTCCACACATGAAATAGCGTAAAGTAAATAAAGTCTCAATGTAAAAATTCTGCAATTTCTTTGTGTTTGAATTGTTGGGTTTTTGAGTGCATATACAAATGAGTGTGCAACGTCAATTGTGAATGTTGAATAATGAATGAATAGTATCGTATGGATACTCTTAAAATTCTTGTAAATTAGTAATAATAAAATTCTTGTAAATTAGTAATAAGGTTTACAGCAATTTGGCGATAGGCATTCCCTTTGACAAATGCGACTTATTAACGGCTTCCGTCTATTTTGTGTTACTAGTCTTTATCATATCTCAATGAGATAATATTTTTAAAATATGACATAAATATTAAATATTTAATAATTTTGTGTTTACGTATAAAACAAAAATTCATATTCCTAAAAATAATGAATGTTCATCTTATATAGTTAAGTCAATAAAAGAAGAAATTGTCTTTTATATATGTTCTCACTGATTAGTCGATGTATTCACAATCTAAATTTATTTTAGCTTTATAATTTCAGCACTTCAACATTGTAAGTTATCATAATTCCTAGGGTTGTTTACGATTTGACGGAAAACCGATTCAAACCGAAAACCAAACCAAACTGATTAAGTAAACCGATATATTTTTTTTGATTTGGATTGGTTATGATTTTAAATTTTAAAAACCGATAATATTTGATTTGGTTTTGGTTCTATTATAAAAAATCGAAAAATAAACCGAACCAAACCGATTAACTATATACAAAATTTAATAATTATTTATATACAATAATTGCAGGACTGTAGTGGCTAAAGCTTGAGAAAGCAAACTTTTAGTTTGTTTTTTTGTTCATTCTTTTCATCTAAAGAGGTAAATAAACTTTCAGTTCCGGAAGAAATATATAAAAAGCATAAATTTAGCAAATTATTTTCAGATTATTGTATAGTATTGTTTCACTATTATCGACTTATTATTAGCTTACTAAGAACCGAAAACCGAACCAAACCAAACCAATAACAACCAAATCGATGGTTTGTATTTCATTTAGTTTGGCTTTGGTTTTAAAATTTTAAAAATCAATTAAATTGGTTTGGTTTTGATTTTAACCAAAAACCGATCAAACCGAACCGTGAACACCCCTAATGATTCCTTTTCAGTTTCAACGAGAACATATAACTCTTGAAGATTTAAGAGTTTTACTTAAACTTTTTATTGAAAAGTTATTCTCCAGCTCATTCTAGAAAACACAAACAAAATCATCCAACAAAGAAAAGGCAACCTAAGTCTAAATCTCATCGAATTTTAGTATCTTTTATGTTGGCTTAGTTCTATCGTTAATCGAATTTTAGATTCTTTAAAGTATAGATCGCATTGATAAATTCTAACAAATTCATTCGTGGAACTTGCTAGTATAATTCTCCTCAACTTAAGAGTACAACTTACTAAAAACTAAAGGAATATCAAAGTAAGAAAATTTATATCGAATCTTAAAGTCCTAAACTTAGTTCTACCAAAAATAAATTATTAATTATAATTGTAATGTACATTGACATAATTAACTATAATAAAAGGTAAATAGAATATAAAAAAGTATAATTTACCTACTTATTATGCTTTGCTCTAAAAGATCCAAAACGAAAATAATAAATGAAAAGTAAAGAAAAAACCTTCAATTTAATTATATGGCCGGCAACAATCTTCCCAAAAAATCATCAAAGGTATTTTTTGTTTGAACTTTAGATGATTACGTTCTGTTGGAATAGTAGCACATCTAATAATAATTTTAACTTGTAATAGACAACTTAATTCCTAGAAGTTTTAGGAAAGGGCATAATCAATTTGCTAAGTTTACATATTGTATAGGTCTTTCTGTCCAATAATTTTATTTATTAAATTAAATAAAAGAGGCAGAAGAATGAATAAGTTTCATAATGTTACTTGTAAATAAAAGAGTTCTTCTATTGTAATAAATAACTATGGCACACAAGAAAACGAAGAACTACCGAAAAATATAACTCACAAGTAATTCATCTAACACTTGCAAAAGAATTGTCAAAATATTTAAATCTTCATGGTTTCAATTGCTTCGTTCAAAACCAAAAAAAAACAGACTGGACAAATTTGTGGAGAAAGCATACAATACGAACCATATTTGTGGAGAAAGCAGACAACTGCTTCCTTCAGCTATCGATTTTTTTTTGCTATTTTATATTTAAAATCTTTCCTTATTTTTAAATTCAAATCTTCTCAGAATCTTTCTTTACGTATTTAATTAACTCGTTATGTGTTGTAGTCCTTCTATTCTAAAATTCTTACCCGTATTTTTTGGGTTTTCATATAGTTTCAATATTGAGTTGAATTAATTTTGAATTCCTAAATCTTAAGGAGATACGTATAAAATAATTCTAACAATTAGGAAAATATATAAATAACTATTTTGTCTAGTGTAAAACTCATTTTTAAAGGGTAAAAAAGGCGAACGATATTTCGTTAAAGGCCTTCGTGCTTTTAATATAGTATAGATAATTTATCGTTAAGTCGCATTTTAGAAATACCTTTTGCATTGTTTTGTTATTTTCTTTAAAAAAAAATAACACGACATTGTTGTTGAGCCAAAAAGTGTACATTTTGGGAGAAAAATACCGAGTCAAAAGCGGTAGAATGAGGGCAGAATTATAATATATGAACTCTTGAAGGTCCAATATGCGAATATCAAGAGTTTATTGTAATGTCAGTCCAATATAATTTCAATTAATTAAGTTGATTGATTTAATACTCAATTTTTGGGTTAAACTTTTTTTCGCCCTCAAAACAAAATGTATTTATTAATTTAAATTCAAGAAAAATATTTTGTCACGAGACCCCTTCAATTAGTAAACAAAGGTGGTGATAAAGTATATACTATATGTAGTATGTACTATAATTGTTGTAAGAAAATGCAGTCATCTAGATATCTATCTATACTTTATTAAAAGCACTAAGGCCCTTAGCGAAATGTCGTTCGCCTTTTTTACTCTTTAAAATATAGAGTTCACATTAGACAAAATAGTAATTTTAGTATTTCATTAATATTTAAAAATAATTATTTAATTAATTATCCTATAATTTAGGAATAGCTATTTAATTATTCTCCTATTATTAACCGTCTAGGAAAGGTAATAAAATTTTGCCTAAATTTTTTCCTATTCGTTCTACTCCCTACGTATGTTGGAGTAGTTTATAGTTTTAAGGTTTTGGAGACCTTTTTTTGTAGTTAAAAATTCTGCCTAGCCTAAATTTTCGCCCCTATGTTGGAGTATTGAATGCGTTTATTTTGTAGTTAATATCTTTTAGGTTTAGGAGATCTTTTTGGTTAAATTTTTTTGCATTAAATCACACACACAATTTTCTTTTTGGTTAGGAGACTTTATTATTTGGTAAAATTCATGTTATGTACGTTGCGTGTGCCCTAATCTCAATATGTAAGTATACTTAGTAAAAGTTATATTCGAGTATAAAATAAAAACTTTAAATTTTTGAAATTGATGTATATCCAAATTCTATATATTCAACTTTTCAGTTTTAGCAAGAACACATAACTTTTAAAGATCTAAGAGCATTTCTAAAAAAATTGAAAAGTTATTTTCAAGTTCATTTTAATAGACAGAATGCAATATTTTTTCTTTCTTGCGAGCAAAATACATGTTGTTATATTTTTTTAATCAATCAATATATATTAACTATTATAAAAGCACAAAGCCTCATAGCGAAATATTAATAAACCTTTTTACCCTTAAAAATAAATTTCAAATAGGATAACATTGGCATTTAATCATTTTTCGTAATAATTATAATTTGAAATCAATTATAATATTATGATAAAATTATTAACCTAATTGTCCATTTTTATTGATTACTACATAACGAATCATAATATACATGGTTATTAAGACAAAAACAATATTCATAAGATATTCTAATTTCAAATTACTAATAAATTCTTTTGTATACGTTAACTTAATTTGTTACTTAATTAAATATTATTAGAAAAGATCATGAATAAATGAATAAAATTCTTTATATGTGTATTAATTTCATGATCAATATTTATCATTGAAATTCAAAAACTCAAACTTTTACTTAATATTATTTTTGTGACTAAAACCATGTTTGAATGTTATTTATATATTTTAAAAAAATAATCCTCATCAATATAGGGTACACGCGCAATGCGCGTACCGTGAGACTAGTACTATATTAAAAGCACGAAGGCCCTTAGCGAAATGTCGTTCGCCTTTTTTACCCTTTAAAAATTAATTTTGCACTAGACAAAATAGTCATTTAACTCATTTTCCTATTATTTAGGACTTGAAAATTAATTACTATATTTTAAGTATTAAATCATTCTTTATTTAAATTGGGTAAAAAATCCTAAAATTTAGGACTTTAAAATCAATTTAACTTTTACCTTATATTAATCACTTAAAAACAAAAATACCCACGTTTCCTTTCATTAACAAGAGATATATTACCTATTATATATTTTCTTAATTCTACAATATCAGTAAAATACTATTACCAATGAATTAATATTTTTCTAGAATAGATTATTGAAACTTAAAACTAACGGGTTTTTTTTGTCTCAATTATAAATAAACAAAAACTGTAGTCCTTGGAGTATGTGTCAAGTAGTATAAGAAATAATTTATTGAATAGACAATTAATTATTTCTTAATATTTAACAGTTAAATGAATTAAAATTTTATGCATTAAAATCTTTCTTATTTGAATTATGCAGAAAGTTCTACCATTTACAACTTTAAAACTGTTTAGAGTTTACTTTATACAAATCTATATTTAGGAGTTTAAAATTAATTAAAATTTACTTATTAATTTTTTTCTTATTTAAATTATGTAAAAAGTCCAAAACCTTTAAAAATATTAAGAGTTTATTTTATGTAAATCTTACACTTAAAAATTTATACTATATTAAAAGCACAAAGGTCATTGGCGAAATGTGTTCGTCTTTTTTACCATTTTAAAATTAGAGTTCACCCTAGACAAAAAAAAGTTATTTAATTATCTCCCTAAGATTTAGGACCTTTAAATTAACTAATTTTTTGAAGAATTTAAAATAAACTATATAACCATATTCTATTTACCAACGCCATATCTTTTAGACAAGATAATTACTTTCGCTGTCTTTTAATTTTGATACAAAGTTAGAAAGATTCTAAGTCTATATGAACGAACACTATGTATCTTGATTACAAAAAACAAATATTACCACCATGTAAGAAATAGACATATAGATTTCAAGGGGGAAAAAAGACTCAACCCGAGAAAAAAATCAGAACATATTTTAAATCTTTAAATCTCTTTGTTATATAAAAATAATTTATTTTCTACATAAAATATTTATTTTAGAATGTTGACAAATTAAATTAGGTTTTATTTATTATTCTTCATGGAAATGGAAAACTAATTATACTTACTTATAATCTATAATCGTAATAAATATTGTTTACTAAACCTTCCTCTACGTTAAAAAAATCAATTCTTTAAATATATAATTCTCTACTATATACCACGTACTTTTTATTTAGCAAGTATTTTAAATTTGTAATATTTTTTGTTATAAAAAGTAGCTTACCTTCAATTTTCTACATAAAATATTTGTGTTAGAATCTTGAAGATAAATTAATTGTGAAAAGGTTACCATTTATTTTAAAGCTTCATTATTTTTTGTATTCATTATTTGATAATTAATAAAAAAAAATGTTATTATTTCCTTTTAGGGTGATTTTAGGAATGCACTATATCTCCTTTTCAAAAATTTAAGTTATTATTCTATTTTTCAAGCTTTTAATATTTTTAAGAAAAATAATAACTATTTAATTAATATTATTGGATGAAGATCTAAGAAAATTTGTTTAAAGAACAACTTCCTGAAGACTGGCCTAATTAGGTGACTGAAGTTTTATGAAAAATTACATTATTTAGTAGATATATTTGGGAATGTAGTGACGCATCTACCGAATAAACAATCAGGTTAAATATTTATATCCAGTAGTTAAAGTTTATAATATTTTGATGAAATAAAAATTTTGACAAATTATAACGTAATATAATACTATCATTGGTCTAATTGATAGTCGAAATTTGTATTACTTATATTCCAAAGAGATGTTAGACGAGATACAACAACATGACATATTTATTTCTTATTTCATAAGATATTATATTATAATATAACTAATTCAACTATATTCATCATCTTTGTATGTTAAGAAGATATTGTTTCAATGTATACAATAATTTATTTATTTTATATATTTTATATTGAATGACGCGAAACACACGTGCAACGCACGTACACTAAAGCTAGTGTATTGAAAAATCACTAGAGCTTTCCTATTGGAGCTAATCCAGACCCATTACACGAAGACAATTGGTGTTAAGCTAAATAAAGAGTAACAAGTGATAGATGGGGTTTTATTTAGTTCATTAATTTCTTCGCAATTTGAAATGATTCTTCATTTAAAAAAATAATAATTTAAGACTGCACTCGCCAGTATTAAATATCAAAAAAAGTCCCAAATTTCTAATATGAGAGTAGATCTTTTTCAAAAATCCCTCAAATTTTTAGTGTTTAGAATTGAATCACTGAATTTATTAGTCAAAGTCTAATGACTAGAAATGAGTGAAGATGACTATTTAAAATTTTGATTATAAAAATCTAAAGTATTATTTTTACGGTTCGAACATGTGACCTATACCGCACATAAAGACAATTTTACTCTTGCTCTAAAGCCCCCCTTCGATATCTAGCTATATAGAGCATCAATATATATCATAATATGATTACTTTATAAATAATTTAATTGTGTAATTACTATAATAATATTTCAATTTAGTTTCAAAGTCTAATGACTAGAAATGAGTGAAGATGACTAATGTAAATTTTTTTTTATAAAAATCTAAAATGGAAATGGTTTTTCAACCTCTAATTCCTCTAGTTTAGGAACTCCCAAATATAGTACAGTAAAAATTTTGAAGTTAGTACGTGCATATTGACTCACATAAATATTTATGCACATAGCGTTAAATCAGGATTAGGAGGTACGATATGGTCAACATTTACTAATTCATTAACTACTTTGAGAATATATAGCACCTGTGAAGATAATAATCTTATTTCTTTTAGTTGGCAAAATCTCTTAAATAGTAGTTTAATTATAAAACCCTAGAACATAATTTTCATAGTGCTCTAACTTTTCCTACATCAACAACAATCATGGCTGAAAATCCTAATAATTTGGCAGAAGCAGTAGTAGTGGCTGTTCCTGAAGTTAAAAATGAAGTGAAATTAGAATTTGATGAACCTAATATGAAAGAAGCTAAGAGTAAACTACAAATGAATCATATTGTGCTTCCATTGGTTATATTTTCTTTCTTTTTATCTCTTCCAATTCTGTTTGGTATCATATGGTTATTTTACGTACGACAATATGATTGTGAAGAGTTAATGAACTTGCCAAAGTTACAAATAGGTATTGCCATTGGTTTGATCATTGTCTTCTTCATCAGCAACATCGTAGTTTATTTTAGGTCTCGTTTTCCAGTTCTTGGACTTCTTTTAGCTATGGTGCCATTTATCATTATGTTCATCGTTGGTCTTGGCCTCGTTGGATCGTATAAAATGGAGGCTCGAGGCGTTCCTGGTTCTCCAGCATGGCTAAAGATGACAGTGCATGATGACGAAACATGGAGCAATATTAAATCTTGCATATACTCCACAAAAACTTGCAATGATTTAATCTCCAGGACATATATGCTGAAATCTTATGATTTCACAAGTATCAAGTTGTCTTCAGTTGAGGTAATGTTCACTATATTTGTATTATATACTCGCTTAATGACATTTATTTGGTTATGTTATTATAAAGACCTTTAAACATAAGGGAGTGATCGAGATTAAGCAGTATGGTAAAAAAGTACTATTCGCTCTTTGAGGTGGGTCGTTCATACTCAAATCCATACAGGGAAGGACAAATATTCGACACACTAAAAATATAGTGAATGTTATACTAGTAGTTACTAACATACTTTTTTTTTTTTGGTAATTAAACTTTTTTCATTAATCACCAAACTAACATTCTTCCATTTTTACATAATTTCTTGAAGTCTGGATGTTGCAGTCCACCATCACTTTGTGAGATGGAATTCATAAACGCAACATTTTGGAGGAAAGTAAATTCACCAATTGATGATTCTCCGACGTTCGACAAAGACTGCAATTTGTGGCAAAATGAAGAAACAGTGTTATGCTACAATTGTCATGCTTGTAAGGAAGGATACTTAAGAACAATAGAGGGGAAATGGTCAAGACTTGGAGCATTCCTTGTTACCATGTCTTTGTTACTTATGATCTCACATTTATTTCTGTTTATGGCCACCATGTGGGAAAAATATGTAGGGTAAGAATTAAATGATTGTAATTAGTTCTCAGTATTTTTGTTATTACTAAGGTTTCAACATTATTAGTATTTTTGTTATTACTAAGGTTTCAATTTAAATGACATATTTCGCTTATCGAGAGTCAAATTGTGTTAACTTTGACTAACATTTTAATTTTTTTTAATCATGAGAAAAATTGTAACTTATAGAACTTTTCGTATAGTTTTCAAATATCTAAATTTTAATTTTAAAATACTAAGTTAAACTAATCTAATTTAGTTATAAAGTTTAGTCAAATTGATTCTCGATATGCGAAATGTGTCATCTAAACTGAAACAGAGGGAGTATATCTTATAGCCTGTTTGGCCAAACTTTTTTTTTTTTTTGCCAAAAGTGCTTTTTTTGGTCAAAAGTATTTTTTTTTTCAAAAATTGATGTGTTTGGCCAAGCTTTTAGAAGAAAAAAGTGCTTTTAAGAAGAAGCAGAAGCAGTTTTTGAGAAGCAGAAAAATGTAGCTTCTCTCAAAAAACACTTTTCTGAGAAGCACTTTTAAAAAAAATACACTTAGAAACAATTTTTAAAAGCTTGGCCAAATACTATGCTCAAAAGTGTTTTCAAGTTCCAAGATTTATTCTGAAGAGACAACTAATTTCAGAAGCTATCACATAGTGTAAACTAAATGGCTAAGGAGACTCAAAACATAGTAATCCAACAGAGCGTTCAAATATGGAAGCACTAAAATTTTATTGTACTCCCTCAGTTTATTTTACTTGTTCACTATATTAAAAATATATTTTTACTCTTATTTGACTATTTTAGCAAATTAAGACAAAAATAATTATTTTTCTTGGTTTATGTCATGAGTTTGTGAGTCTAGTATGGTAGGTATACTATTTTGTTTTTGCTTTGTATCTTTCTTCTTGATTGCATGTTGTTTCTATTTTTCATATTATTTATGTGATGTTATTGATATTATCCCATTTTGTCTTTTTATTTTCTTGAGCCGATGGTCTTTCAGAAACAGTCTCTCTACTCCTTCGGGGTAGAGGTAAGGTCTGCATACACACTACTCTCCCCAGACCCCACTAGCGAAATTTCACTGGGTCATTGTTATTGTTGCTCTTGTTTTACCCTTATCATTAATTATTCATTTCCGAAATTGTTTCCCAAGGATTCTTAAAATACTATCATTATTAGGAGTTATATGGTAATATGCATACTACAATTATTATATCTTAAGGGACATAAATAATCTAAAGTGGACAAGTAAAAGTGAACGAAAGGAGCATAAGATTCACTATAAGCTTTTAAAATAACGTTTAATTCTTTAGATATAAAATAAATTTTAAACATTAATAGTTACTTGAGCCAAATCCAATTGAAATAAACCAAGTTGACTGATTGAAAATATGACATTATATAGCCGCTTTCAAAATAATTGCAAAAGAAATATATATATATTTTTTTGTGTATATATATATATATATATATATATATATATATATATATATATATATAAATTTTATATACTTTTGCGGCTCTCAAATGTAAATAATTTCGACATCGGGCTAAAATGATCTTTATATATATTGTAGCCAAAAAAATACATATAAAGAGATAGGAATTGTGTAGTTTTGGTAACAAATGCAAATCCTAGCTATATATATTCGTGTTGTTATTAGCACCCAAGACTCCATACTAGGAATATTACAAAAAAGATAAGCTTCAATATCTAAAACTTCTTAGCTTATTCTTTACCCCAAATGGCACTAATAAAAGCTTTCTTCTTCTTCTTCTTTTTCTTTACAATTTTCTTCTCAAATATCATAACTAGCCAACCAATACCAAAATTCACATCAATTCTAGTATTTGGAGATTCAACAGTGGATACTGGAAATAACAACCACATACTTACAATATTCAAAGGCAACCATCCACCCTATGGCAAAGATTATCCAAACCATTCTCCCACTGGCAGATTTTCTAATGGAAAATTAGTGCCAGATATATTAGCTCTCTTATTAAAACTCAAGAAAAATGGTGTTCCTCCCTATATGCAACCAGATTTACCACCAAATGAATTGCTTACTGGAATTTGCTTTGCATCAGCTGGTTCAGGATATGATGAGTTAACTACTATTATTTCTGGTGCAATTCCAATGAGAAAACAGTTAGATTATTTCAAGGAGTATTTGAAGAAAATTAAAGAAGTTGTAGGAGAGAGAGAAGCTGAAAGAATAGTGAATGGTGCTTTGGTTATTGTTAGTGCTGGAACTAATGACTTTGTTTTTAACTTTTATGATTTACCCAAAAGAAGGCTTCAGTTCAGCTTGAGTAAATACCAAGATTTTCTCCTAGACAAGCTGCAAAATTTTGTGAAGGTAATTAGTGTTACTCTATTGCTGAATTTTGTCACCTACCTCATCTAGGAGGGAGCCTTGGCGTAACTGGTAAAGTTGCTGCCATGTGATCATGAGGTCATGAGTTCGATCCATGAAAACAGCCTCTTGTAAAAATGCAGGGTAAGACTGCATCTAATAGACCCTTGTAGTCCGGCCCTTCCCCGGACTCTGCGTATAGCGGGAGCTTAGAGCAACGGGCTGCCCTTTTTTTTTATTTTTAATACGCCTCGAGCTAGCCGAATTCTTTCCATGGTCAAACACCACTAAAAAAATTGAAATTAGCTACGAACTTCATCGTTAAATTGCTCGTAACTAATAGAATTTCTTGATAATATGTCGCGTCGCAATCTGATCAACGATGGGTTTTTCTGTTTAGCTATAGAATTTATTTCGTTCCTAATTTCTATTTTTTTAGTAGTGCGCATGAAATTTTTTTGATAATAGGTAATGGTAAGACTTAAAACTCAAAAAGTTATTTTTGACACTGTATTGAATTGTGTGTCTAACTTATCGAAAAACTTAAACTGATAGAGGATATTTTTGTTGACTTACTTATTTCTTCTAACATACATCTCTATCTTTCATCACTCTTTGCTATGCATATCCGTGAGCTCTTAGCCTTTTCAGCTGTCACTCATGAAGTCCATGTTGTTTCTTTGGATATGTCAATGGATAAAAAAGGACTTTAGTGACACCAATATTATTAGTTTGGTCATATAGTTAATTAGATTTTGCTGAGTCGAGTATCTATCTGAAACAGTTCTTTATCTTCATGAGGTAAGGGTAAAGTTTGCGGACACATTATCTTTCCTAGATCCCATTTGTAAAAATATAGGTATATTATTGTTGTTACTGTTGGTTAAGAGTGGCAAACGGCGGGTCGGATTGGATATGAGTAGGTCGAAAATAGGTAATTTAAAAAATAGATAAATTATCCGACCCCACCCGTATTTAAGACTGATAAAAAAACGGGTTATCCGGCGAATAATATGGATATCCATATTATCTATGGCTTCTTGAATATGATCACTTTTGCGAGAATTCCTATCCTCCCAAACTTGAGGACCCCAATTTAAGGCTTTACAAATGTAAAAATTAAACAAATTAGTTATCCATTGGTTATCTATTTGGTTAATTACTATCTAAGTGGATAATATGGTTCTTATCCATATTCGACCCGTTTTTAAAAAGTTTATTATCCAACTCATTCTTAATGAATAATATGGATGAATAACTATTTTCCTTTAACCATTTTGCCACCTCTATTGTTGGTCTTATCTTTAATTATTCTAATGTGTGATAGTATATGATTTTCTTCAGGAAATATATGATCTTGGATGCCGTAGTATTATAGTAAATGGACTGCCACCAATTGGTTGTCTTCCAATTCAAATGACAGCAAAGTCTCCACTTCTTAGAACTTGCATAAAAAAGGAGAATTTTGATGCTCAACTTTATAATCAAAAGCTTGAGCATTTGTTACTTAAATTGCAAGCACATCTTCCCGGAAGCAAAATTATATACGTAGACAGCTATGCTCTTGTAGCTGACCTTATCAACAATCCACAAGAATATGGTAATTTTTCAATTAAGTTTAGGCAAGACCATTTTGTTTCAGTTGTTTATGTTATGTTTATTTTATATATATGACACATTTACCTTTTTAGTTTGTCCAAAGACATTTTCAAAAAAATGAAAAGCTCACATATGATAATATATACTCCCTCCGTTCACTATTATTTATCATGTTTTGCTTTTCGAGAGTCAAACTACATAAATTTTGACTAATGTTTTAACATGTATATATATTTTCACCATATTGATATGAGACAAATTACAAATTATACATAGTATTTTTCGTACAGTTTTCGAATATTTAAATTTTAATTTTAAAATATTAAGAAAATCTAATCCAATTTTGCTTCAAATATTAGTTAAATTAACTCTCAAAAAGTGAAATATGATAACTAAAAGTGAACGAAGGTAGTATCTCTTATTAGTCCAATAGGCCGGGGATGTGACCTATATTATCCCTCCCCATTGTACCCTTTCATAATTGTTCCAGTCAATCATACTATAATATGTTCATAATTCTTATACTTCCTACAAATAATCTATTTCTTGTTTTTAATTATTACTGAGATTGCTTTTGTGCTTAACTGAAACAGGATTTGAGGAAACAAAAAGAGGGTGTTGTGGTAGTGGATTACTAGAAGCAGGACCCTTGTGTACAACACTCTCTCCACTGTGTTCAGATCCTTCTCAATACATATTCTTTGATAGCATTCATCCAACTGAATCAACATATTATAAGATTACTGAATACTTAGTGAAGGACCTTCTCCCAAAATTCTCAAGAATTGGCAACCCTTGATTTTTCTACAAATGATCCGTAGAATTTTAGTTTTGAGTTATTTTCTTCAGCTATATTTTCTTCATTTGTTGCAGTAAATAAATAAGTAGACGGAGATGCCTTGAAATCCTTCTCCCAAAGTACTCTAAGCATTAGTAGTCCTTGATTTTCTTTTACAAGCAACTTTTAAATTTGTTGAAGTAATTAAGTTAGCATTCATTGGTCGTCTATTGATGCAGGGTTTTACCTGCTGGTTTTACTATACCAGCCATCTTTTTCGTATTTTGTATTTTGTATTTCATATCTATTGTATTGCTGTTATTTATTATGCATTTATATGGTACTAATATAGCGGCTTCTGTTGCTTTTTGAGCCGAGGGTCTCCTGGAAACAGTCTCTCTACCCTTCGGAGTAGGGGTAAGATCTGCGTACATATTACCCTCCCCAGACCCCACTTGTGAGATTATACTGGGTTGTTGTTGTTGTAAGTTAGCATTCAACAAAAGATTGATTGTCGGTGTATATTTTCCAGGTTGACACCTAAACTCTTCCTTGCACATTTAACTTGCTCAATCAATCTCAGAATCACTTGGCTTCATTGGATGAGAGATGATAACCTTCCTACTCTTAATGATTACGCGACACAGCAAATATATACATTGTAATTACCATTTGTATCTATACTTTCAGAAAATTTTCATTATTCGTAGCTATATTTGAATTTTATAGCAAATCCACATGTAGTACTAAAACAAGAGATCAATTGTTTTGAAATGAAACAAGAGAGCAACAAGCTCTCGTTGAATAGAGTTAATAAAGCCATTTGTACATGGCTCGAATGAATGGAGTTAATAAAGGTTGTATTCGTCGCGTGAACGAATATAGTTGACACATGATGTATTCGTTGTACGTTTGAATACAAGTGATACAAGATTGTAACAATTGAACAATAGCTACAAATAGTAATTAGGCAAACCATAGTTACATATGGTAATTAGACTCCAAATTGTAGTGCTTTATGAAAATTCCTCTTTACTCTAGTGGCTTTCAGCTTTTGGAACGTGTACATGGCTCAGCAGGAATAACAACAATCACAACAATATGGTCAAGGGATCTCCATTAATTATGTGAGCTAGAATGCATGTTTTGGAATTTAAGTTACTAACAAGCTGTGAACATGCCTCTAGCAGCCAAAAATCATCTGTAATGAAAAAGAGACTAGTTATGGGCTTCTACTCCAGTCTGAACGCGCGCACAAAAATCCTACTAATTATGCTGAGCTTCTGGCATTGCGGTTTGGACTTAAACTGGCACTTGATCACAAGCTTAGTGCCACTATCAAAGAGTTCTTTATCATATTAAGAGTGTATTCTGGGTCGGGCCCGGGCCTTTGTGGGCCAAACGGGCCGGGCTTCGTGGGCCTGGGCTCTGGCAGTCCCGGGCTTCGTGGGCTCACTGGGTGGAACCGGCCCGTGACGGTCCTAAGCCCATGTGGTCCTGGGCTAAACGGGCCGGGCTCGTGGGCTTAGCGGGGTTTTTTTTTTTTTTGTAAGGCAATTTATTGTAGTATCATGGCTATATTAAAAATATATATGTAGTATATATGTAGAAATCTAATTATTAAAGTGCTTGACGAAAAAGAAAAATAACAAAACAATAGTAAAACACTAAATTGTCATGCATAATAAATTAATAACAAAGTACAACATGAAGCATATTAATATATATATATATAGTATACTAGTATAGAATATATATTGTATGTTATGTATATATATTCTCTTGTATATTATCTTGTAGTATATATTGTATGTTATGTATATATATTCTCTTGTATATTGTCTTGTAGTATATATTGTATGTTATGTATATATATATCCTCTTATATATTTTCTAATAGTATATATTGTATGTTATGTGTATATATATTCTCTTGTATATTGTCTTGTAGTATATATTGTACGTTATGTATATATATCCTCTTATGTTATGTGTATATATTACCTTATATATTTTCTTGTAGTATATATTGTATGTTATGTGTATATATTATAGCTTATAAATAATTGCAAGTTAAAGACCCAAAAAATATTGCATAAATATATTCAAGGGCATGTCTTATAATTTTTATTACCAAAAATGGCATATCTTTCTTAGTCTTCCTCCCCCCAATGGAATGAGCACAACAAGGTACTAATACCAGCATTAAAAGGAAAAAAACTAAAAGAAGATATGCCAAAGTACAAGGTACACCATAATCTACATTGTATCTCTAACAAATTTCGTAAATCCTTCAAGGTTCGGAGGAGGTTGCGTTGGTGGTGGTGGAAAAGAAGCTTGTTCATCACCACTTCCGGGCGAAGCAGCATCCTCCGCAATTTCCGCTATCATTTCTTCATAAGCTTCATCTATCGCCGGTTGTGATTCTGCAATTCCAAAGTTCCTTCTTTCCGAGCGGATCCAATCTCTAAACAGTACAGATTTTTCCAAGCTCTCCCTCATTGACGCTCTATGATCACCTATTTGCAGTCTTGCTTGACTGAAAGCGCTCTCTGATGCAACAGTTGAAGCTTGAATTGATAAAATATCCCGAGCCATCCTTGCAAGAACCGGAAAATGTTTTTCCCTTGCCTTCCACCATTCCGAAAGATCAAAAGAGCCGTCTGGATTCTCCTTTTCAAGTCCCTGAGACAAATAAACTTGAAGCTCATTTAGATGTGAAGTTTCATCATAATTATCACCTTGAGAACCCTTGAACTCCGTCCAAGATTTAAGAGCTTTTAAGCCCACAGCTCTTTTAGACGATTGTGAGCTAGACGAAGTAGGGGTTGGAATAGTTGGCCTAGCATGCTCTAAGGCAAGTTGATAAGCATTATAAACTGTTTGAGCATTAATTTTAATTGAGGCTTTTGCATCTGCAAGTGTAGCAACTTCCTCATTTGAAAGATCTGCCTTATAAATATTTGAATACCAAAAATGAGGACCTCCCAATTTCATTGTAGGATTTAACATTGCAGCAAGACCATAAATAGGAGGGATAGGAAAAAAATATTTTTTAAACTTTTGTTTCATTTCATTTATAGCAAGTTCATAAATGTCTCCACCCTCACCAAATTCAACAAACAAATCAGATAGTGCTGCAATATAAACTAAACAGTTTGAAATAGTTGGATAATATTGCCCAGAAAATGCATTTGTAGCAATTTGAAAATATTCTAAAAAATCTAAAAGAATTTTAACATTCGTCCAATCTTGAGTAGTAATCATTTCATCATCATCCTCACCACCTACCCGAGAATTAAACGTTGCATTAATTAGGTTTCTATATTCATATGCAACTACTAAACTTTCGTACATACAATTCCATCTAGTCGGGCAAGGTTTAGGAACCTTTCTTTCTCTAAGGCCATATTCATCACATTTTTTAAAATACTCTCTAAGTCTACTTCTACGGTTTGAATAAAAAAGCCAATTAAGAGCCATTCTAACCTTTTCAATTTCTATGTTTAAAATTCGCATACCATCACCGACAATTAAATGATAAATATGACAAATACATCTAACATGGAAAATATTAGTAAATGCAGGATTTAGTGTTGTTGTAACCATGCCTATAGCACTAGTGTTACTAGAAGCATTATCCATAGAAATTGTCATTATTTTATCGTTAAAGCAAAAATATCTACAAATATCTGCAACAGTGTTAGCTATAAACTTACCTGTGTGACGCGAATTAATTATTCTATACGCAATTATGCGTTTTTGCATTGTCCATTCCTCATCTATCCAATGACTTGTAACAGTTAGATAATCACAATCATTACCACTTCTACCAATATCAGTAGTAATAGAAATCCGATTAGGTATATGAGTAAATAAATACCGCAATATTGTTTATATTCATGTTTGAATTTATAAATATCACTCTTAACTGTTGTGCGAGGCCAACCTTTATAAGTAGGATTAAAAACTCTTCTAATATAATGAACCCAATTAGGATTAGAAGCAAAAGTATAAGGTAAGCACATAACAGTAATCATCTTTGCTAATTCTTCACGATCTCTATTTGGATCGTAATATAAAATATCTCCGGTGACAGTGTTAATTCCTGGTTGAACTAGATTTGAACCTGTACTAGGGTTAACCGCAGAATCTACACTTGTCCCCTCTAGCTGCTCTTTCATTTGTAAAATTCTAGCCTTATCTCTAGGGTGTGTTTTTATGTGCCTAGTCAAACTACCCGTGCCGCTACGGTCTCCAGTATATTTATGCGACATTAATTTCCCACAAGTTTTACACTTAGCCTTATTTTGTTCTCTTACTTGAGTAAAAAAATTCCAAACTAATGATGTTTCTAGGCGTTTAGCAGGTTCTCTATTAAAAGTAGGAGTTTCTACAGGTGGGTCGGCCGGTGCATCAGTTGGGTTATTAAGAGGACTAGTAGGTGTATCATCTAAATCCGGTGCTTGGGTTTCATCATCATCCTCATTTTCCTCATTAGTTTCTAAGATAGTTTCATTAGGATAAAGAGCATTCATAATTTCATCATCTAATGTTTCACCTGGTGCAACATTATGGCAAAATTCACTATCGATAAATTGAAAACAAGGGTGATCACTATCAAGAATTACGGAAGGAGGAGGACGTCTAGGTTGGCGACTACTTTCAACTTGCTTATCTTTTCTAGGTCGGGGAGCCGGGGGAAGGGTAGTTGGTTGGCCATTACTTTCACCGGTTTTATCTTTTCTTTACCAAACATTTTTTTCAAAGAAAATGCCATATTAATTATAATTATGCAAACTAAACCACACAAAAATATATTCTTAAAACATAAGAGTTGAAATGAGTTTACCGGATTGCCGAACAACTTCTTGAAAATTGAAAATCGTTGAACACTTGAAAACTTCAATTCAACAACTTCACAATTTTTCACGAAATTTCAACAATAAATTAAGTAATTGTAGTAGAGAGATTGAGAGATATTGATGAATTGGTGAATAAAAATGAAAGAATGAGGGGGTATTTATAGCTGAGAAATGGGAAAAGGTGTAATTATATAAAGTTTGGGGTTAAAATAAAGTTTGGGGGCCAAATGGCCATTTTCTAAACTTAAAAACGGTCAAATTGTCAGCCCAAACGGCTAGATTTTAAATATGGCCGTTGGAGAATTTTTAAAAAAAAAATTAAAAAAAAAAGAGCCGTTGGGCCCGTTAGGCCCGCCAGGACCGGCCCAGGCCCGGCTAACGGTCCCGGGCTAAACAGTCCCGGGCTCGTAGGCTAATCTATGAAGACCGGCCCATCACGGGCTTCTCAGGACCACCAGGACCGGCCCACTAGGCCCGTTAAGATCGCGGGCCCGGCCCGGTCCGGTTCAGGCCCGGCCACCAAGCAGCATTATATCAGATGCCACTATCAGAGTTCTTTAGGCAGGAGGACGTTTTTTAGAGGAAAACACAAGCACAGAGCCGCCGTGAAGGTCAAGATTCATCAAATTCTATCTTTCTTCCACCAAACTTAGTAATTTTTATGTTTCTTTGTATGATTTGTTGTTTTGCTACCATATCTATGTGGAGCTAAAATTCATGTTCTAGGGTTGTGGTTCTTTCATGACTATTGTTTTTCGTATGTTGATTTTGATTTCTTAGTTTATTATATTAGTTTATTTATTCAATCCTGCGCTTAATTATTTGATTGCTTGATCACCAATAAAATACTATCTATGAATCTAGAGTTGAACTCGAAAGTGAGAATTCTAGATTGCATATAGGATTGAGTAGAGTAAGTTCTTGAACCTGGGTATCATGGAACGTATTCGCGGTTAGGATAGACATATACCTAATTGACTTGCTTGGTTGATGTACAAGAATTATAAATGTGTTCTTGTTAATTCTAACTCCATAGACATATAGGAGTTAGGTTAGTTTGAATAGGCGAGTAAGAACTCGACAGATTCTTATGAGCAATATTAACCTTGTCAACCAATAAGCTAGATAAATTAGTTAGTCAATTTAATTGAAGAATACAATAGGAATATTAGATAGCCCATAACCCTAGATCATTTTAATTACATTGATAACATAAAGATCTACTCTTCCTTTGTTCAGAGTTCATTATTTGTTTTTCTTTATTTTAATTAGTTTAGAATCAAATAGTTCTAGTTTTAATTCTTGTTTAGATAGCTAGAATAGTCTAATTTAGTTAATAGTTAATCACAAATCCTCGTGGGTTCGATATCCGTCTTCTAGTCACTTTATTACTTGACGATCGCGTATACTTGTTAGTAAAGTGTATTTGTAAAATAATTCTGGAGAAAATAAAATAACATAAACAGAAATATAAACGAAACAGAAGTTAATCCAAGCCCACTGAATTCACAGTGTTTCCTTAAAGAATTTAATCCCTTCCTAGTACCCAAGGTTATACGTTATTTTCTCCCAGGATAGAACGAATTACACACTGGTGTAGTGGTACTTCAATCCCTAGTGTTTCCGCGAACACAAAGTTCGGTAGCAAATCATACTTATTGTTGATTTCTTTGAAGTTAAAAATATGCAGAAGAAAGGAGGAGAACTCAGAAATTCGTATGGAAATTCTGAGAGAATGAACTTGTATTTATAGTCAATGTTGGGCTGAAAACTGAAGAGGTGCAACTCTTCAAAATGGTTGTTTATGCAAAACACCCATATCATAAATGCCATAACATAAATGGCTAATTTATGCAATAATAGACCGGAATTGAAGAGGGAAGTTTAATTTTCAGTTACACAACTAAAAAACTGAAAACGGTTTCGTTGGATTTTAATATTAATATTAATATTCTGTTATTAAAACGAATATTCAATAACATTTCTGTTAATATTTTACTATTAACAAATAAATTTGGTCCAAAAAATTAATCAATAAACCGATCATTTGGACAAATCCGAAGCCGAAGCCGAAGCCGAGCCGAGCTAGTGACGACGGCGACGACGCGAGGCTTGCCTTCTTCTCAACTCTTTAAGAGCTAGAAGAAGAGCAGTTGCTTATATACCCATAAAAAACCTCTTCCTCTTTTAATATAGAACAATGTTTATTTGACAAAGGGGGAAACTTAAAACTTCACTCAAAAATTTTATTTTCCTCCATTTCCCATTCACCCTCTTTTAAGCCATACCAATTCTTAAAACCCCAACAATCCCCACATGAATGGGGAATGGCCATATCACGGAAATATGCATGAAAAACTTTGTGATTCGCAAGCAAGGATTAATTGCATCTGGATAAGTAGGTTTCGCTTTGAACTTTCCGTAGTGAACTTATGTCGGATATGCTCGGTTAATCGGTAAATTTGATATCTTTGAACCGTCGAACTTTGGTGTATACCTAGACAATCATAAGTCACACAACCAACCCTTAACCGTCTTTGGTTCTCATTGGTGTGTTTGTTTCAGCCATGAACACTGCCTGGTTTCATAAGTGCGTAGAGAGTTCTCTACGTGTCACACAAACGTGTCATCCCATAGATACACTATTTGATATACCCCGTTTCAAATTTAGAAATCATTAAAAAATCTTAATGTTTTATCCTTGGTACTGAACATTGTCTTATCACGAGAATTGACCAAAATTTTAGTTGACAATGTTGAACCGTCATTAATGACTTTATTTAATCTCCTTGAACCTAGATCTTGGGATCTCCAGTCTTCTAGGTAGAGTTACCGCCACAATGACTTGTTCTCGGCCATAGTCCCATTCCTCTTGATGATTTCTCAACTACCTCTCTAGTTAAGTCTTTTGTAAGTGGATCCGACACATTATCACTTGACTTTACATAGTCAATCGTGATAATTCCTCTAGAGAGTAATTGCCTAACAGTTTTATGTCATCGTCGTATATGACGAGATTATACATAACGCTCCCAGCCCTTCCACTTGCCGCTTGACTATCATAATGTATGCATATTGGTGCCAACGGTTTGGGCCAAAATGGAATGCCTTCCAAGAAATTCCGGAGCTATTCAGCTTCTTCACCGATTTTATCTAAGGCTATCAATTCATCCTCCATTGTAGAGCGAGCAATACAAGTTTGTTTGGACGACTTCCAAGATACCGCTCCTCCACCAATAGTGAATACATATCTATTTGTGGACTTAGAATCAGTTGAACCGGTGATCCAATTTGCATCACAGTATGACATTTATTGTAGTGCAAAGCAAAGCCCTAGGTATGTTCTAAATATCCCAAAACTCGTTTCATTGCCATCCAATGAGATTGACCTTGATTGCTCGTGTATCGACTCAATTTGCTTATAGCACAAGCTATATCTGGTCGTGTACAATTCATGATGTAAATTAAGCATCCCAACACATGAGCATAATCCAATTGTGATATGCTTTGGCCTTTGTTCTTTGCTAATGCAAGATTCACGTCAATTGGAGTCTTTGCAACTTTAAACCCTAAGTGCTTGAATTTTTCAAGTACTATCTTAATATAATGAGATTGCGACAATGCCAGACCTTGAGGAGTCTTATGGATCTTAATCCCTAGAATTAAATCAGCAACTCTCAAGTCCTTCATATCAAACTTGCTAGTTAGTGTCACACCTCCTTTTTCCGCCCCCGCGGGGGGCGTAGGGAGTTTTTCCAATTAAAGGACAATCGAAACGGGATTTGTTTATTTATTTCAGAGTCGCCACTTGGGAGATTTAGGGTGTCCCAAGTCACCAATTTAATCCCGAATCGAGGAAAATATTCGACTTTCCAAATGAAGTCTGCGAACCAGAAATTCTAAGTAAGGAATTCTGTTGACCCGAGGGAAGGTGTTAGGCACCCCCGAATCCCGTGGTTCTAGCACGGTCGCTTAAACTGTTGTAATGGCTAAAATATCTGATTTTAATACATGTTCAAAAACTATAGTGCAATTTTAACTTTTAACCGCTTTTATTGTTATTATTATTATTTTTACAAGAATGTGAACATTGTTTAAAACATGTCTTTGGATTACGTCACATCAATGTACCCGTGATTATCGGCATATTTCGACTCTGTTGAGATTTGGATTTGGGTTACATAAATGCACACCCATATTTAAGAAAATAATTTGTTAAAGACGCGCCTAGAGCGACTAGTGTATTGTTGTTTTGGGAAAGGCCGTAAAATTTCACTAGACGGCCAAACCCGATGTTCTAAATAATTAATACATACATTTGTGAGGGCCTCGCAATCTATACATTTTGCTAGGCGAGGTTCATCTCATTTATTTTAAACGGACAGATCTTAAAGCGACTACATTTTTCTATTAAAATTAGTCTCTAAAATAAAGAAAGAAAATCCTAATTAATTACGAGTTTTTATTTTTTTATTTATTTTTAATTTTTTAAGAAAACATGGAATACTAGTTGCTAGATTAATACAAATATTGACAAAAAGCAATTTCACTTAAAAATTTCGAAATTATAAATAAAAATACAAATTCAACAACTAATATTCAAAAGAATCAAATATAGCTAAATTAAAACTCGCACTGTTATAAAAAAAACTATTGAGATTAATTAATCACAACTATTTGAAACTAGATTTAACCATAATTTCTAAAGCTTATTGGAAAGTTTTTTAAGCTTAAACGTTCTTCTAATCTTGTGTGAACTTGAATCATGACTTAATGCCTAATTCACGAAATTAGTTTAAATTCGTGCCTTAGCTAAATTTAGCTACTTGTTCACGATTAATCTACTGCTGATAATCTTAAAACCTTCATAACTATTGAATTAACCCGTTTTGCCAAACCGATGCATTAAAGACTAACTTATGTTATTTTCTCTTATTCCAATTATTATTTAGTAATACATGACATAGCTTAAATACAATCAATAAAAGGAATAAAGAAAAAGCGAAAATAAAAACTTCAAAATTTCATTCTTCATATGTATTCATGCTTCCACATTATTAGCTTGCAATAGCTAGTATTACAGTCGTATACCTGGTATTGGGAACAAAAGAAGATGAAGATGAGAATCAGCAGCAGTAATAATAATACAGCACAGCAACAATAGCTCAGCAACAGTAACAACCCAGTAACAGACCGGTGGAGTAGTAATCCCAAAACAAATGCTTTCAACTTTTATGAAACAACAACAATTAATGCTGATTTCAAACAATGAAAGAAAGCAGAAGATTTTTTTAGTTTTTTTTTATTTGAAAGTTTGAATATTTTTCGGAATTTTTCTCTCTCTTAAATATTCAGCTCTTTTTTTCTCTCCCTTTGTGTTTTTCTGTTCTGTCTCTTTTTATTCTCTTATTTCAGATTCGTTTTTCTCTCGTTCTCAATCTGTGTTCTCTTTTCTTATATTCTGTCTAAATCAGATTCAAGACTTCTCTATATATCCCATCCCATAAATCTTTCAATCAATTAAAATCAATACTTTTTCCTACCAAACCCATTATTCTTCCCACTCATCCCCATTACATTAAATAAATATATCATCACCACCCCATTATCTTTTGTCCCCCATGCTTCACTAAACAAATACAAGATTCCTCCCCACTAAATTTTGTCTTGTCCCCCCTTTATATTAAACAACTATATCAAAAACCCAACCCATTACATTTTGTTCCCCATGCTTAACATAAAGAATTACAAAATGTTCAATTACCAAACTACCCCTCCGACCTTATTGCAATTACCATTTTACCCCTGAACGTACTACAAATTACCAAACTTCCCCATCAGCTATAACAAACAATTAATCAAACTTAACCAAAATATAGCCAATATGACCAATTTCTACATAAATTCAAACAACAAATCTCATGAACATGATTTCTTCAACATTTCAACAACAAATCACATGAACACAAATTGAACAACAAAGAACAACTAAAATTTGATTGAACAATATTTTTAGCAACAAACAAATCTATTTTCAGATTCAACAACAACAACAATCAAACAAGTATATTTAGATTTCTAAATTCAATAATATTGGACTTAAAATCAACTCTAACAACATTACAACAAACAATTCCTATATTAAACTTTAAATAAGATTATGAGACAAATTCAAGAAATAATCATAGGTGATAAACAAGAAATCAAACTATACAAATTTTGGATTCAAGATCAACCAAATAAAGTATGAACATGAATTAAATCTATTTTAACACAACAAACATGACGGGTTAAATGACTCAAACAAAATTAATAATTTTCTTCAAAATACATAACAACATGAAACAAATTGAAAAAATAATCAATTAATTTTCAATTTGAATCTAACAAACATTAAACTAACAAATTTTTACCTAAACAATAAAACAAACATGAAATAAACATGAAAAACCACTAATTAACTTTCCATTTGAAATCTGAAAATTAATTCAATCAAAATACATGAACAAAACCAAAAAATCAAATATCTACTAACCGGATTGAACGAAATATGTACGGACTGTTTCGACAAACCTGGACCAAAGCTCGACCAAACGATGACGAACATGAACAAATGAAGCCGCGTCGAAGCAGCAACAGTAGTTGACGCGGCAGAAACGCTGCTCGAGCAGCAACACGACGACGGGGAAGTACAGACCCATATGACAGACAGTTCAGACCCATATGACGGGTTGTTCGTCATCGACGACTGGATGTAGCGAAGAAGAAACAGCTGGTCGACGCAACATCAATGGAGTAAAAGAAGCAGTGGTCGTCTACTTGCTGCTGCGTTCAGCAGCTTTAGGAAACAATGGAGCAACAGCGCGAGCTTGACGCAGCAGCAGTTGGGTCCGTTCGAAGAAGGTCGATTTATGGGAAGCAGCTGTGACGAGGAAACAGCAGCAGCATGGAGGAGCTGGAGCAGTTGTTGGCTACGTCAATGGTGGACGTTCACGATGGTGAGGTCGAGGAAGAAGGAGAAGCAGCAGCCATGGACGGGCTGCTGCGTGTGTGCGTGTGTGTTTTGTTGTGTATGTGTGTGTGAGTGTGACGAGCTGTTTGTTAATGGCGTTTGGACGTGAGGGAGTGGGGTCGAGCGCAGCCATGGTTGTGTGCTTGAGGAAGCTTGAGGAAGAAGAAGATAGGAGGGGTGGCGGATTGGTTAGTATAGTTTTAGGGTTTTCTTCTTCTTTTTTGTTTTTGTTTTGTTTTTGTTTTGTAAAAAATGAAAGACAAAGGGGGTTTGGGTCTTTTGGGTTATGGACTGGGTCGACCCAGTTCGAAATGGACTGGGTCATTTTGGAAGATTGGGTATTTTTTGGGCTTGTGGCTTGAATTTGAAAAAGAGATCCAATTCCGATTTTTTGTATTTTTGTTTTCTTTTTTCTTCTTTTATTTTTCTAAAACTAAATTATAAAAATACTTAAACTATATTACGAACTAAATTAAGTTATAAAAGCGCAAATTAACTCCCAATAACAATTAACGCACAATTAAGTAATAATTAAGCATAAAATTGTATATTTGGACATTAAATGCTAAAAATGCAAACGATGCCTATTTTTGTAATTTTTATTTTTTGTAAAACAAATTTAATTACTAACAATTGTAGAATTAAATCCTACATGCAAAATGCGACATATTTTTGTATTTTTATTAATTTAACAAATAAACATGCACAGACAAATACAAATAATTATTCAAAAATATCACAAAATTGCACACCAAAGAAAAATCATTTTATTTTTGAATTTTTTGGGAGTAATTCTCATATAGGGCAAAAATCACATGCTTACAGCTGCCCCTCTTTGCCCGAATACACGAAGGGTTTTCGTGCAAAGATAAAGCGAGCGATTTTTGCCCATCCGAGTACTCCGTGTGACGCATATTTTTTTTTTTGAAAAAGATTTGACCGAACCTTTGCTTCAAAGGTTTCCTACATATCCTGGGCTAAACAGGAATCAGGTCAATGTAGTTCGGGAAGTTTTGGTAGCTGGGACTACCGTGGGACTGCAATGTTACTGTTGTTGCATGCTATTACCACTGCTTACCGATCTCCTTGTTACACCGTGCTTAAAAGAAAACAAGAAGCTAGGCTAGACTGCAATCTTTTCTTGTTGCCTTGCTTTCTTGTCTGCTTGCATTTTTTTTTTCCGGTGCTTTTCTTCTGATGCTTTTCTTCCTTTTGACACAGGCATTTGAGTTTTTGCTGGGACCTCTTATTGCAACCTTCTGCTTCCCAGTGTCGGGGAATTTTATTGTTTCCTGCTGGGGATTCCTATTGTAACCCTCTGTTTTATTGTCTTCTGACTTGATCTTGAAATGTATGCCTCTGTTGTATGGGCGAGCTCCCAACTTCAATACTTGAAAATTAAAGACTGAAATGTATGTCTCTGTTATCTGGGCGGGCTCCCAACTTCAATGCTTGAAATGTAAAGACTGAAATGTATGCCTCTGTTATTTGGGCGGGCTCCCAACTTCAATGCTCGAAATATAAAGACTGAAATGTATGCCTCTGTTATCTGGGCGGGCTCCCAACTTCAATGCTTGAAATGTAAAGACTGAAATGTATGCCTCTGTTATCTGGGCGGGCTCCCAACTTCAATGCTTGAAATGTAAAGACTGAAATGTATGCCTCTGTTATCTGGGCGGGCTCCCAACTTCAAATAAACAACTTTTGAAATAAACGCCATTCCTCTCTTCAGGCGGGCTCCTGACTTCAACAACAACTTCTAAAATAAAATGTCTTTCCTCTCTTCAGGCGGGCTCCTGATTTCAACAAGAACTTTGAAAATAATCGCCATTCCTCTCTTCAGGCGGGCTCCTGACTTCAACAACAACTTCTAAAATAAAATGTCTTTCCTCTCTTCAGGCGGGCTCCTGATTTCAACAACAACTTTGAAAATAATCGTCATTCCTTTCTTCAGGCGGGCTCCTGACTTCAACCAATAAATCGCCATTCTATTTTTCAGGGGGGCTCCTGACTTCAACAACTTTTCAAAAAATGCCATTCCTTTCTTTTGATGGCGAGATTTCAACAACCCTTTTTTAAAAACGTCTTTCCTTTCTTCAGGCGGGCTCCTGACTTCAACCAATAAATCGTCATTCTGTTCTTTAGGGGGGCTCCTGACTTCAACCAATAAATTGCCATTCTATTCTTCAGGGGGGATCCTGACTTCAAGAACTTTTCAAAAAATGCCATTCCTTTCTTTGGATGGCGAGATTTCAACAACCCTTTTTTTAAAAACGCCTTTCCTTTCTTCAGGCGGGCTCCTGACTTCAACCAATAAATCGCCATTCTGTTCTTCAGGGGGGCTCCTGACTTCAACCAATAAATCGCCATTCTATTCTTCAGGGGGGCTCCTGACTTCAACAACTTTTCAAAAAATGCCATTCCTTTATTTGGATGGCGAGATTTCAACAACCCTTTTTTTTAAAAACGCCTTTCCTTTCTTCAAGCGGGCTCCTAACTTCAACCAATAAATCGCCATTCTGTTCTTCAGGGGGGCTCCTGACTTCAACCAGTAAATCGCCATTCTATTCTTCAGGAGGGCTCCTGACTTGAACATCTTTTCAAAAAATGCCATTCCTTTCTTTGGATGGCGAGATTTCAACAACCCTTTTCTAAAAACGCCTTTCCTTTCTTCAGGCGGGCTCCTGATTTCAACCAATAAATCGCCATTCTGTTCTTCAGGGGGGCTCCTGACTTCAACAACTTTTCAAAAAATGTCATTCCTTTCTTTTGATGGCGAGATTTCAACAACCCTTTTTTAAAAACGCCTTTCATTTCTTCAGGCGGGCTCCTGACTTCAACCAATAAATTGCCATTCTGTTCTTCAGGGGGGATTCTGACTTCAACCAATAAATCGCCATTCTATTCTTCAGGGGGGCTCCTGACTTCAACAACTTTTCAAAAAAAATGCCATTCCTTTCTTTGGATGGCGAGATTTCAACAACCCTTTTTTAAAAACGCCTTTCCTTTCTTCAGGCGGGCTCCTGATTTCAACCAATAAATCGCCATTTCTGTTCTTCAGGGGGCTCCTGACTTCAACCAATAAATCGCCATTCTATTCTTCAGGGGGGCTCCTGACTTCAACAACTTTTCAAAAAATGCCATTCCTTTCTTTGGATGGCGAGATTTCAACAACCCTTTTTTAAAAAACGCCTTTCCTTTCTTCAGGCGGGCTCCTGACTTCAAACAATAAATCGCCATTCTGTTCTTCAGGGGGGCTCCTGATTTCAACCAATAAATCGCCATTCTATTCTTCAGGGGGGCTCCTGATTTCAACCATTTTTTCAAAAATGCCATTCCTTTCTTTGGCTGGCACGATTTTAACAACCCTTTTTTAAAAATGCCTTTCCTTTCTTCAGGCGGGCTCCTGATTTCAACTAATAAATCGCCATTCTGTTCTTCAGGGGGGCTCCTGACTTCAACCAATAAATCGCCATTCTATTCTTCAGGGGGGCTCCTGACTTCAACCAATAAATCTCCATTCTGTTCTTCAGGGGGGCTCCTGACTTCAACCATTTTTTCAAAAATGCCATTCCTTTCTTTGGCTGGCAAGATTTTAACAACTTTTAAAAATAAAACGCCTTTCCTTTCTTCAGGCGGGCTCTTGAATTTAACCAATAAATCATCATTCTGTTCTTCAGGGGGGCTCCTGACTTCAACCAATAAATCGCCATTCTATAGGGGGCTCCTGACTTCAACCAATAAATCGTCATTCTGTTCTTCAGGGGGGCTCCTGACTTCGTAATTTCTTCTTTTCTTTTCTTTTTCCTTTGCGCTGCTTTGTTCTTGCTTGCTGGGGATAATACCACTGTGGGAGTCTTCTTTCTTCCCCTCCTTCAAATTCAATTTTTTTTTTCTTCTTTTTTTTTTCTCTCAACACTACTGAGATAAAAGTGTTATCTTCTTGGGATAACGTTGTTGAGGATAACGCTGCTGAGGAATTTTATCCCTACAAATTGATGCTTCATTCTTCTGAAAACTGCTGGGGATGATAATGGCTTTTGTTTTTCTGAGCACAAGTGTCATCTCTTTGTTCTGTTTGCTGGGAAACAACTTCCTCCATTGAAACTTATTATATTGGGGCAACACTAGTTCAAAGACCACTTCCCTTGAGACTGGTGTTATCTTTATTCTTCCTCGAATGGGTACCTGATATCCAGAAAAATTTCCAAATGAAAGGAAAATTTTCTGCCCCAGTTTGACAGTCTCCTTTATGGCATGCATTTCTGTCATTAATGTCATTTCCTTTACCTGTTTCAATTTAAACAAAATTTGTTAGTTTAAAACATGGTGGTTGGTTGTGATACTCCTACTGGGATGGTTTTTCCCTTTTTCCTTCCTTGCTCTGCGTCCCACAACTTGTTGGGGATGATATTATTTGCTGGGGGTAATCTATTTCTGCTGGGGATATCCCTCTTCTTTCGTGGCATGGCTCGGAAACTTGCATTTTCCCGACCTTTTAGTCTCGCATGAATTTCTCAAATCATGCTTATTGCTCTCCTTGTTTGTCCACGGGCCTTGGCCTTGAGGTTTTAATAACCTTTGATTTTGGCAAGGATATCCCTCTTGACACTCGTTGATCCTTTTGTCAATCTCCTTTTGTTGGAGATATCTTTCTTGATACTGGCCTCGCGCTTGTTCCTTGCTGACTATACCATTTGTATGTACTAGTCAGATCTTATCTTGGAAAGCTGATGGCCTATTTTGAAGTCATTTCCCACTGGTTCTGACCAAACAGACTCTACTGGGGAAATTTCTATGAAAGGAAAAGATAAAAGGAAACAGAATAAAAGACAACGGAAAAAGATGACTCTTTAACAAAATAAACTATAAATAAAAACCTATCAAACGCAAATACCGACTCTAATGGTCATGACATGCACCTGTGGCCTATCCTCTGCCGTCAATCGTCTTTCAAGACCTTCAATTGGCAATTCCCCATCTGATTCCCAATCTTATTCGACTTGTAGTGCCCAAAGGGTTTTCACTATCAAGCCTCTCTCATTTTGGGTTTTTCTCTCAGCTTTCATCGCCTTATGGTGTCCGTAAAGATTTTCACCAATAAGACTCTCTCATTTGTATCACTTTCCAGCTGGGGATTTGGAGTGTTGCCGGTATGACTCTCTCTGCTGGAGATTGGAGTCCTTTCTGTTGTGGAACAGAGTGTTATGTTCACCGGTAAGACTCTTATTTGTCTGACTTGGCATCTTTTGCAGACTGGTCAGAAGGTCTTTCTTTGGACCGTAATGTGGTTTTTTGGATAGGTTTAGAAAGAAAGGGTATAAAAGGCTCAAAAACAAAATAAATTTGGGGTTTAACATTACAACATTCGGAACCAATTTTGCTTACAACGAGCACAACTCTTGCCCCAGTTTCTTGCTTGGGGATTATTTATTTATAATTAATAAAAAAATTTAAAATTTTTTTATTACACCATACACACTGTGACCATTGTGGCCATTATGCACCCTATGACCGAGCCGTAAAGCGCCTACGTATCCTCTTTGAGGAATCAGGTCAAACGTAGTTCCCAATTTCTCTTTTTTCATTTGACTTTCTTTTGTTTTTTGTTATCATTTTTCTCTTCTTATTTTTTTCGTTTTTTTTTTGATTTTTTTTTCTTTCTTTATCTTCCAGGCTCGTATTTCCTAGTCGTTGCTATTGATTCCGAACGAGAGGTATGAAAGAAAATAAATAAGGCTCAAAAGGGGTAACGAAGGATAAAGTGTTTAGGTAGCAGAACAAAATGCCTTCGTCATTCCAGTCTTCAAAACATGCCAAGTGCAAACAACACAATTGATCATAGATTTATAGTCTCTTCCGATGGTGCTGGACTTGACAATTGTGTTAAACACTTGCTTTTTCATTTGTCATTTCTAAAGCACTGCTGGGCGACACTCTCATTCTCATGAACGACCCTCATGCCAATTTGACGAATCTTGCATTTAACGGTTTTCTTTATGTTTTACTTGCCCCAGTTCCACATGACTCGGGCTTCAAATAATCTCAAACCGTTCTTATTTCCTTTAAATGCTTTGATCACCTTCCGAGGGTTATATGATTAACTTTTAAGATTAGGCCCAAATTGTGTGCGCATGTCATGTCACGAGAATCGGCGCTGAACAAAAATGATAAAAGGACTAAACAAAAAGATGACTGGAAACAATAAAAGACCGGCTTTTGTATTAGACTACCGGCGAAATGGTTTGAATAACAAAACAAACGAAACAAACCAGAATAAAATCCTAAAACAAACCTGACAAAACTTAAACAAACTGATATGACAAACTGGAAAGATAAGAAGGTTTGACACAAGACAATATTCGAACTACAACTCTAAGAATAATTCGGTCAACAGAAATGACAACAAAATAAGCCGCCACAAGCTTCTCTCTTGCTAACCAAGGAACGAAGCGCCCTCCCACTTTATCAAAACTGGCATCTTAGCCACTAAGCTTCGCATTAATACTGCCAAGACCATTACCAGCTTCAATATCATCAACCTCTGTCAACAAGTGCCAATAGGATTCGAATGCTTCTGTTATTAGGCCTGATCCCCGCAAAGTGTGCTTCTGGGTCTTGTACTTCCGGCTTACCACAAACCAACCACCTTCTTTCTTTGTGATTCAAAAACAGGTTAAAAAGGACTCAGTCGGTCCTCATTATTAGCAACATTTTTTTTCCTTTTTCTTTTCAGTTTTCTTTTTCTCTTTTTCGATTTTTTTTTCATTTTTTTTTTCGATTTTTTTTTCTTCATTTTTTCTTTTCTTTTCTTTTCGATTTTTTTTTCATTTTTTTCTCATTTTTTTGTTGTGGTCGAATCTTATAGAGATTGCCTACGTATCATGACCCCGCATGAATCAGACCTTGCGTAGTTCGGACCAATAAAAGATAAACAACAATGAGACATTTTTTTTCTTTCTCAATTTTCATAATAAAACAAACTGGGTTTCAAAGGTTGAAAGATGACCAACAAACTCAAAAATCAAACAACCCACATATTCTAGTAAAAAAATTTATAACCTCAAAACAAAAAGGCCAGCTTCCTTTCCCCGTTTGACAAATGCAACCAAATGGCTATTTTTGCAAATGTGGCCCCTTCCCAATTTCACATGAATTTTGAGGCCGGGGAGGATTATTTTATGACACTTTACAAACTTGTCCGTTCTTTTACGAAAATAGTCTTTCGACAACAGAAAGATACTCTAAGGCTGTTTCGGCAAGAACGGTTTAAGACGCGGCCGAAGCTGGCTCGACTTATTTTTGACAAAAAAAATCCAAACGGTATTCACCTGACCGTTGACTCTTTGTTTTTTTTCTTCAAATTACAATAAAAACCGGGTGGTGCAAACACGACCCTTCAGCGCCTCGGGGACGAAGATTTTTTAAGGCTGTGTGGGTCAACTGGACCAAATCTTAAAAATGACCCAAAGGTGCTGTTTATGCAAAGTCAGCCTTCCGTCGTCCCTTTCGGGAACATTCGGCTATGTCTTGATAAAACAGCGTCACCCGACTTCTTTATGACAAAATTAAAATTTTGACATTTGTTTTATTTATTTATTTATTTTTGGCTATTTTAGCAAAAAAGGGGGTTGAACCCGATGAGGGTTGCCTACGTATCTCACATCCGGTGAGAATCAAACCCGCGTAGTTCGGGCCAATAAACCGAAATATTTTAAAACAGAATTTTTTTTCTTTTTCAGCAACAAATAACAAAAACACTTTCCAAGCACGACTCTTTCATTTTCATTTTGGCATTTTCGGAAAAATAAAAAAAAACTATTTTAAAAATAAGACCTTTTTTTTTCATTGTCATTTTTCAGGGGAAGACAAACTATTTTCCTTTTTTATTTTTTTTTTATTTTTTTTTGAAAAAAAAAGACAGAACAAAGACTTTTTTTTTTCTATTTTTCCTTTGCTTTTAGTAAAACAAACTAATAAAACATTTTTTTTTCATTTTCTCAAAATTTCGGCAGAGTTTTGACAGTATTTGGGCATTGGTTTTTTTTTACAAAAATAAAAAATCAATTCCCTAACCGCTATTTTTTTTTTCAATTTCAAAATATTATTCCTGATATTCAAAAGTCAGTCAACACACAAATCCGGATCAAATAAATGCGCAAGTAGCAGCAAGTAAGATGCATCAGGATGGTCATTTTCATTTTTTGGTACACATGTCCTAGACAGACCCAACCCCTGAGTTGAGCCTCCAAAGTCAAATGCACAAAGACAAATTTTTGTGTGCTATAGCCAATGCTTTCCGCCTTGGGCCCGGATGGATCCTTCGTGGAATCGCCTAATATTTGTCCCGGACATCAAATACGGCCTAAGAAACAATTTCCACCCACCCGAAATGACCACATTATATATTTTGGCATTTTACAGCCATAAAACTACAAATCCGCGCGAGACCCAAATTTTTGTGTGCTATAGCCCATGCCTTACGCCTTGGGCCCGGATGGATCCGTCGTGGAATCGCCTAATATTTGTCCCGGACATCAAATACGGCCTAAGAAATAATTTCCACCCACCCGAAATGACCACATTATATTTTTTGGCATTTTACAGCCATAAAACTACAATTCCACGCGAGTCCCAAATTTTTGTGTGTTATAGCCCATGTCTTCCGCTTTGGCCCCGGATGGATCCGACGTGGAATCGCCTAATATTTGTCCCGGACATCAAATACGGCATAAAAAACAATATCCACCGCCCCGAAATGACCACATTATATTTTTTGGCATTATACAGCCATAAAACTGCAAATCCGCGCGAGTCCCAAATTTTTGTGTGCTATAGCCCATGCCTTACGCCTTGGGCCCGGATGGATCCGTCGTGGAATCGCCTAATATTTGTCCCGGACATCAAATACGGCCTAAGAAACAATTTCCACACACCCGAAATGACCACATTATATTTTTTGGCATTTTACAGCCATAAAACTGCAAATTCCACGCGAGTCCCAAATTTTTGTGTGTTATAGCCCATGTCTTCCGCTTTGGCCCCGGATGGATCCGACGTGGAATCGCCTAATATTTGTCCCGGACATCAAATACGGCATAAAAAACAATATCCACCGCCCCGAAATGACCACATTATATTTTTTGGCATTATACAGCCATAAAACTGCAAATCCGCGCGAGTCCCAAATTTTTGTGTGCTATAGCCCATGCCTTCCGCCTTGGGCCCGGATGGATCTGACGTGGAATCGCCTAATATTTGTACCGGACATCAAATACGGCATAAGAAACAATTTCCACCGCCCTGAAATGAACACATTATATTTTTTGGCATTTTACAGCCATAAAACTGCAAATTCGCGCCAGTTCCAAATTTTTGTGTGTTATAGCCCATGCCTTCCGCCTTGGGCCTAGATGGATCCATCGTGGAATCGCCTAATATTTGTCCTGGACATCAAATACGGCCTAAAAATAATTTCCACCCACCCGAAATGACCACATTATATTTTTTGGCATTTTACAGCCATAAAACGGCAAATCCGCGCGAGTCCCAAATTTTTGTGTGCTATAGTTCATGCCTTCCGCGTTGGGCCCGGATGGATCCGTAGTGGAATCGCCTAATATTTGTCCCGGACATCAAATACGGCCCAACAAACAATTTCCACCCACCCGAAATTGCCACATTATATTTTTTGGCATTTTACAGCCATAAAATTGCAAATCCGCGCGAGTCCCAAATTTTTGTGTGCTATAGCCCATGCCTTCCGCCTTGGGCCAGGATGGATCCGACGTGGAATCGCCTAATATTTGTCCCGGACATCAAATACGGCCTAAGAAACAATTTTCACCGCCCCGAAATGACCACATTATATTTTTTGGCATTTTACAGCCATAAAACTGCAAATCCGCGCCAGTCCCAAATTTTTGTGTGCTATAGCCCATGCCTTCCGCCTTGGGCCCGGATGGATCCGTCGTGGAATCGCCTAATATTTGTCCCGGACATCAAATACAGCCTAAGAAACAATTTTCACCCACCCGAAATGGCCACATTATATTTTTTTGCATTTTACAGCCATAAAACGGCAAATCCGCGCGAGTCCCAAATTTTTGTGTGCTATAGTTCATGCCTTCCGCGTTGGGCCCGGATGGATCCGTCGTGGAATCGCCTAATATTTGTCCCTGACATCAAATACGGCCTAAGAAACAATTTCCACCCACCCGAAATGGCCACATTATATTTTTGGCATTTTACAGCCATAAAACTGCAAATCCGCGCGAGTCCCAAATTTTTGTGTGCTATAGCCCATGCCTTCCGCCTTGGGCCCGGATGGATCTGACGTGGAATCGCCTAATATTTGTACCGGACATCAAATACGGCATAAGAAACAATTTCCACCGCCCTGAAATGAACACATTATATTTTTTGGCATTTTACAGCCATAAAACTGCAAATTCGCGCCAGTTCCAAATTTTTGTGTGTTATAGCCCATGCCTTCCGCCTTGGGCCTAGATGGATCCATCGTGGAATCGCCTAATATTTGTCCTGGACATCAAATACGGCCTAAAAATAATTTCCACCCACCCGAAATGACCACATTATATTTTTTGGCATTTTACAGCCATAAAACGGCAAATCCGTGCGAGTCCCAAATTTTTGTGTGCTATAGTTCATGCCTTCCGCGTTGGGCCCGGATGGATCCGTAGTGGAATCGCCTAATATTTGTCCCGGACATCAAATACGGCCTAAGAAACAATTTCCACCCACCCGAAATTGCCACATTATATTTTTTGGCATTTTACAGCCATAAAACTGCAAATCCGCGCGAGTCCCAAATTTTTGTGTGCTATAGCCCATGCCTTCCGCCTTGGGCCAGGATGGATCCGACGTGGAATCGCCTAATATTTGTCCCGGACATCAAATACGGCCTAAGAAACAATTTTCACCGCCCCGAAATGACCACATTATATTTTTTGGCATTTTACAGCCATAAAACTGCAAATCCGCGCCAGTCCCAAATTTTTGTGTGCTATAGCCCATGCCTTCCGCCTTGGGCCCGGATGGATCCGTCGTGGAATCGCCTAATATTTGTCCCGGACATCAAATACAGCCTAAGAAACAATTTTCACCCACCCGAAATGGCCACATTATATTTTTTTGCATTTTACAGCCATAAAACGGCAAATCCGCGCGAGTCCCAAATTTTTGTGTGCTATAGTTCATGCCTTCCGCGTTGGGCCCGGATGGATCCGTCGTGGAATCGCCTAATATTTGTCCCTGACATCAAATACGGCCTAAGAAACAATTTCCACCCACCCGAAATGGCCACATTATATTTTTGGCATTTTACAGCCATAAAACTGCAAATCCGCGCGAGTCCCAAATTTTTGTGTGCTATAGCCCATGCCTTCCGCCTTGGGCCAGGATGGATCCGACGTGGAATCGCCTAATATTTGTCCCGGACATCAAATACGGCCTAAGAAACAATTTCCACCGCCCCGAAATGACCACATTATATATTTTGGCATTTTACAACCATAAAACTGCAAATCCGCGCCAGTCCCAAATTTTTGTGTGCTATAACCCATGCCTTCCGCCTTGGGCCCGGATGGATCCGTCGTGGAATCGCCTAATATTTGTCCCGGACATCAAATACAGCCTAAGAAACAATTTTCACTCACCCGAAATGGCCACATTATATTTTTTAGCATTTTACAGCCATAAAACTGCAAATCCACGCAAGTCCAAAATTTTTGTGTGCTATAGCCCATGCCTTCCGCCTTGGGCCCGGATGGATCCTTCGTGGAATCGCCTAATATTTGTCCCGGACATCAAATACGGCCTAAGAAACAATTTTCACCGCCCCGAAATGACCACATTATATTTTTTGGCATTTTACAGCCATAAAACTGCAAATCCGCGCGAGTCCCAAATTTTTGTGTGCTATAGCCCATGCCTTCCGCCTTGGGCCAGGATGGATCCGACGTGGAATCGCCTAATATTTGTCCCGGACATCAAATACGGCCTAAGAAACAATTTCCACCGCCCCGAAATGACCACATTATATTTTTTGGCATTTTACAGCCATAAAACTGCAAATCCGCGCCAGTCCCAAATTTTTGTGTGCTATAGCCCATGCCTTCCGCCTTGGGCCCGGATGGATCCGTCGTGGAATCGCCTAATATTTGTCCCGGACATCAAATACAGCCTAAGAAACAATTTTCACCCACCCGAAATGGCCACATTATATTTTTTTGCATTTTACAGCCATAAAACTGCAAATCCGCGCCAGTCCAAAATTTTTGTGTGCTATAGCCCATGCCTTCCGCCTTGGGCCCGGATGGATCCGTCGTGGAATCGCCTAATATTTGTCACGGACATCAAATACAGCCTAAGAAACAATTTTCACCCACCCGAAATGGCCACATTATATTTTTTTGCATTTTACAGCCATAAAACTGCAAATCCGCGCCAGTCCCAAATTTTTGTGTGCTATAGCCCATGCCTTCCGCCTTGGGCCCGGATGGATCCGTCGTGGAATCGCCTAATATTTGTCCCGGACATCAAATACAGCCTAAGAAACAATTTTCACCCACCCGAAATGGCCACATTATATTTTTTTGCATTTTACAGCCATAAAACTGCAAATCCGCGCCAGTCCAAAATTTTTGTGTGCTATAGCCCATGCCTTCCGCCTTGGGCCCGGATGGATCCGTCGTGGAATCGCCTAATATTTGTCCCGGACATCAAATACGGCCTAAGAAACAATTTCCACCCACCCGAAATGACCACATTATATTTTTTGGCATTTTACAGCCATAAAACTGCAAATCCGCGCGAGTCCCAAATATTTGTGTGCTATAGCCCATGCCTTCCGCCTTGGGCCCGGATGGATCCGTCGTGGAATCGCCTAATATTTGTCCCGGACATCAAATACGGCATAAGAAACAATTTCCACCCACCCGAAATGACCACATTATATTTTTTGGCATTTTACAGCCATAAAACTGCAAATCCGCGCCAGTCCCAAATTTTTGTGTGCTATACCCCATGCCTTCCGCCTTGGGCCCGGATGGATCCGTCGTGGAATCGCCTAATATTTGTCCCGGACATCAAATACGGCCTAAAAAACAATTTTTCACCCACCCGAAATGGCCACATTATATTTTTTTGCATTTTACTGCCATAAAACTGCAAATCCGCGCCAGTCCCAAATTTTTGTTTCATTGTCATTTTTCAGGGGAAGATAAACTATTTTCCTTTTTTATTTTTATTTTTTTTATTTAAAAAAAAAATAAGACAGAGCAAAGACTTTTTTTTTCTATTTTTCCTTTGCTTTTAGTAAAACAAACTAATAAAACATTTTTTTTCATTTTCTCAAAATTTCGGCAGAGTTTTGACAGTATTTGGGAATTGGGTTTTTTTTTTTACAAAAATAAACAATCAATTCCCTAACCGCTATTTTTTTTTCAATTTCAAAATATTATTCCTGATATTCAAAAGTCAGTCAACACACAAATCCGGATCAAATAAATGCGCAAGTAGCAGCAAGTAAGATGCATCAGGATGGTCATTTTCATTTTTTGGTACACCTGTCCTAGACAGACCCAACCCCTATGTTGAGCCTCCAAAGTCAAATGCACGTGATGCAAACAAACGCTCCTACTAGGGATCCGGCATGAAGCTGAGTTATTCTAAGTGAAAAAAACCTGAGGCATATTGTTCTAGCCCTGGCTCACCCAAGTGGACAGCTTGAGCCGAAGTGGGGGCAACGTACCGGGAGCACGAAAGTCTGCTCGTCCTAGTTACTTGTCCCAACTTCGTCTTATTTGGTATGACTTCTAACAAAAGGTGGGCCACGCGCACGTGTACACCATAAATTCAGAAGACTCAGAAAGAAGAAGGGTTTCGTAGCAGTTTTATATACACAATTCAGATAATATTAAAGCGGTAAAAGCATCATTTAGCACATTAAGCATATATCATGTAAAAATCATATAATAAATAAAGCCAACTAGTGGTTCTGGGTTATTTTGTCCCTAGCAGAGTCGCCAGAGCTATCACACCTCCTTTTTCCGCTCCCGCGGGGGGCGTAGGGAGTTTTTCCAATTAAAGGACAATCGAAACGGGATTTGTTTATTTATTTCAGAGTCGCCACTTGGGAGATTTAGGGTGTCCTAAGTCACCAATTTAATCCCAAATCGAGGAAAATATTCGACTTTCCAAATGAAGTCTGCAAACCAGAAATTCTAAGTAAGGAATTCTGTTGACCCGAGGGAAGGTGTTAGGCACCCCCGAATCCCGTGGTTCTAGCACGGTCGCTTAAACTGTTGTAATGGCTAAAATATCTGATTTTAATACATGTTCAAAAAAACTATAGTGCAATTTTAACTTTTAACCGCTTTTATTGTTATTACTATTTTTATAGAGAATTGCAACATCGTGAAAATATATCTCGAACCACGTCACATCAATGTACCCGTGATTATCGGCATATTTCGACTCTGTTGAGATTTGGATTTGGGTTACATAAATGCACACCCATATTTAAGAAAATAATTTGTTAAAGACGCGCCTAGAGCGACTAGCGTATTGTTGTTTTGGGAAAGGCCGTAAAATTTCACTAGACGGCCAAACCCGATGTTCCAAATAATTAATACATACATTTGTGAGGGCCTCGCAATCTATACATTTTGCGAGGCGAGGTTCATCTCATTTATTTTAAACGGACAGATCTTAAAGCGACTACATTTTTCTATTAAAATTAGTCTCTAAAATAAAGAAAGAAAATCCTAATTAATTACGAGTTTTTATTTTTTTTATTTTTTAAGAAAATATGGAATACTAGTTGCTAGATTAATACAAATATTGACAAAAAGCAATTTCACTTAAAAATTTCGAAATTATAAATAAAAATACAAATTCAACAACTAATATTCAAAAGAATCAAATATAGCTAAATTAAAACTCGCACTGTTATAAAAAAACTATTGAGATTAATTAATCACAACTATTTGAAACTAGATTTAACCATAATTTCTAAAGCTTATTGGAAAGTTTTTTAAACTTAAACGATCTTCTAATCTTGTTTGAACTTGAATCATGACTTAATGCCTAATTCACGAAATTTAGTTTAAATTCATGCCTTAGCTAAATTTAGCTACTTGTTCACGATTAACCTACTGCTGATAATCTTAAAACCTTCATAACTATTGAATTAACCCGTTTTGCCAAACCGATGCATTAAAGACTAACTTATGTTATTTTCTCTTATTCCAATTATTATTTAGTAATACATGACATAGCTTAAATACAATCAATAAAAGAAATAAAGAAAAGGCGAAAATAAAAACTTCAAAATTTCATTCTTCATATGTATTCATGCTTCCACATTATTAGCTTGCAATAGCTAGTATTACCGTCGTATACCTGGTATTGGGAACAAAAGAAGATGAAGATGAGAATCAGCAGCAGTAATAATAATACAACACAACAACAACATCCCAACAACAGTAACAACCCAGTAACAGACCGGTGGAGTAGTAATCCCAAAACAAATGCTTTCAATTTTTATGAAACAACAACAATTAATGCTGATTTCAAACAATGAAAGAAAGCAGAAGATTTTTTTAGTTTTTTTTTATTTGAAAGTTTGAATATTTTTCGGAATTTTTCTCTCTCTTAAATATTCAGCTCTTTTTTTCTCTCCCTTTGTGTTTTTCTGTTCTGTCTCTTTTTATTCTCTTACTTCAGATTCGTTTTTCTCTCGTTCTCAATCTGTGTTCTCTTTCCTTATATTCTGTCTAAATCAGATTCAAGACTTCTCTATATATCTCATCCCATAAATCTTTCAATCAATTAAAATCAATACTTTTTCCTACCAAACCCATTATTCTTCCCACTCATCCCCATTACATTAAATAAATATATCATCACCACCCCATTATCTTTTGTCCCCCATGCTTCACTAAACAAATACAAGATTCCTCCCCACTAAATTTTGTCTTGTCCCCCCTTTATATTAAACAACTATATCAAAAACCCAACCCATTACATTTTGTCCCCCATGCTTAACATAAAGAATTACAAAATGTTCAATTACCAAACTACCCCTCCGACCTTATTGCAATTACCATTTTACCCCTGAACGTACTACAAATTACCAAACTTCCCCATCAGCTATAACAAACAATTAATCAAACTTAACCAAAATATAGACAATATGATTAATTTCTAACAATGTTCAAACAACAAATCTCATGAATATGATTTCTTCAACATTTCAACAACAAATCACATGAACACAAATTGAACAACAAAGAACAACTAAAATTTTATTGAACAATATTTTTAGCAACAAACAAATCTATTTTCAGATTCAACAACAACAATCAAACAAGTATATTTAGATTTCTAAATTCAATAATATTGAACTTAAAATCAACTCTAACAACATTACAACAAACAATTCCTATATTAAACTTTAAATAAGATTATGAGACAAATTCAAGAAATAATCATAGGTGATAAACAAGAAATCAAACTATACAAATTTCGGATTCAAGATCAACCAAACAAAGTATGAACATGAATTAAATCTATTTTAACACAACAAACATGACGGGTTAAATGACTCAAACAAAATTAGTAATTTTCTTCAAAATACATAACAACATGAAACAAATTGAAAAAATAATCAATTAATTTTCAATTTGAATCTAACAAACATTAAACTAACAAATTTTTACCTAAACAATAAAACAAACATGAAATAGACATGAAAAAACACTAATTAACTTTCCATTTGAAATCTGAAAATTAATTCAATCAAAATACATGAACAAAACCAAAAAATCAAATATCTACTAACCGGATTGAACGAAATATGTACGGACTGTTTCGACAAACCTGGACCAAAGCTCGACCAAACGATGACGAACATGAACAAATGAAGCCGCGCCGAAGCAACAACAGTAGTTGACGCGGCAGAAACGCTGCTCGAGCAGCAACACGACGACGGGGAAGTACAGACCCATATGACGGACAGTTCAGACCCATATGACGGGTTGTTCGTCATCGACGACTGGATGTAGCGAAGAAGAAACAGCTGGTCGACGCAACATCAATGGAGTAAAAGAAGCAGTGGTCGTCTACTTGCTGCTGCGTTCAGCAGCTTTAGGAAACAATGGAGCAACAACGCGAGCTTGACGCAGCAGCAGTTGGGTCCGTTCGAAGAAGGTCGATTTATGGGCAGCAGCTGTGACGAGGAAACAGCAGCAGCATGGAGGAGCTGGAGCAGTTGTTGGCTACGTCAATGGTGGACGTTCACGATGGTGAGGTCGAGGAAGAAGGAGAAGCAGCAGCCATGGACGGGCTGCTGCGTGTGTGCGTGTGTGTTTTGTTGTGTATGTGTGTGTGAGTGTGACAAGCTGTTTGTTAATGGCGTTTGGACGTGAGGGAGTGGGGTCGAGGGCAGCCATGGTTGTGTGCTTGAGGAAGCTTGAGGAAGAAGAAGATAGGAGGGGTGGCGGATTGGTTAGTATAGTTTTAGGGTTTTCTTCTTCTTTTTTGTTTTTGTTTTGTTTTTGTTTTGTAAAAAATGAAAGACAAAGGGGGTTTGGGTATTTTGGGTTATGGACTGGGTCAACCCAGTTCGAAATGGACTGGGTCATTTTGGAAGATTGGGTATTTTTTGGGCTTGTGGCTTGAATTTGAAAAAGAGACCCAATTCCGATATTTTGTATTTTTGTTTTCTTTTTTCTTCTTTTATTTTTCTAAAACTAAATTATAAAAATACTTAAACTATTATTAAGAACTAAATTAAGTTATAAAAGCGCAAATTAACTCCCAATAACAATTAACGCACAATTAAGTAGTAATTAAGCATAAAATTGTATATTTGGACATTAAATGCTAAAAATGCAAACGATGCCTATTTTTGTAATTTTTATTTTTTGTAAAACAAATTTAATTACTAACAATTGTAGAATTAAATCTTACATGCAAAATGCGACATATTTTTGTATTTTTATTAATTTAACAAATAAACATGCACAGACAAATACAAATAATTATTCAAAAATATCACAAAATATCACAAAATTGCACACCAAAGAAAAATCATTTTATTTTTGAATTTTTTGGGAGTAATTCTCATATAGGGCAAAATCACGTGCTTACAGTTAGCATACGCTTAGTAGCATTTATGTTGGCAATGTCATTACTCATTATCAGCATATCGTCCACATATAAACAAACAATGACTATGTGAATTTGAACATTTTTAATGTATACACATTTATCACATTCATTTATCTTAAAATCATTTGACAACATTGTTTGGTCAAATTTCACAATGCCATTGTTTGGGTGCTTGTTTTAGTCCGTAAAGGGATTTAACAAGTCTACAGACCTTCTTTTCTTTACATGGAATCACAAACCCTTCAGGTTGTTCTATGTAGATATCTTCCTTCAAATCTCAATTCAAGAAGGTCGTCTTAACGTTTATTTGATGAATTTTAAGACCATACACTGCAACTAATGCTACTAACATCTGTATGGACGTAATTCTTGTAACTGGAGAGTATGTATCAAAGTAGTCAAGACCTTCTCGTTGTCTATACCTTTTTACTACAAGTCTTGCCTTAAATTTATCAATAGTGCCATTATCTTTCATTTTCCTCTTAAAGATCCATTTAGAACCCAAAGGTTTATTTCCAGGAGGAAGATCAACCAATTCCCATGTATGGTTGTTCAATATGGATTCTATTTCACTATTGACTACCTATTTCTAAAACAACGATTCCGAAGAAGACATAGCTTCTTTAAATGTTCGAGGCTCATTTGTCAATAAGAAAGTCATAAAATCTGGTCCAAATGAAGTAGACGTTCTTTGACGTTTACTACGTCTTGGATCCTCCTGATTAAATGTACTTTCTTTTGGTTCTTCCCGAGGTCATTTAGATCCTTCACCAATCAAATCACATTCTTTTTTATACGGATATATATTTTCAAAGAACTCAGCATTATTTGATTCTATAACCGTATTATTATGAATGTCCGAATTTTCTAATTTATGAACCAGAAATCGATATGCTTTCTATTGGTCGCATATCCTATGAAAACACAATCAACGATTTTCAGTCCTATTTTTACTCTTTTGGGTTTAGGAACTTGCACTTTTGCCAAACAACCCCACACTTTAAAATAATTCAAGTTGGGCTTCATTCCGTTCTATTTTTCATATGGAATGGATTGTGTTTTGCTATGGGGTACTCAATTTAGTATTCGGTTATCCGTAAGAACGGCTTCCCCTCGCAAGTTCTCTGGCAAACCAGAACTTATCAATAATGCGTTCATCATCTCCTTTAATGAACGATTCCTTTTTCCGCAATCCCATTGGATTGGGGCGTGTAAGGAGCCGTTGTTTGATGAATAATTCTATATTCTAAACATATTTGTTCAAAAGGAGATTCATATTCACCACCCCTATCATTTCTTATCATTTTGATTTTCTTGTTAAGTTGGGTTTCAACTTCATTTTTGTATTGCTTGAATGCGTCTATTGCTTCGTTTTTACTATTATGTAAGTAAACATAGCAATATCGAGTACTATCGTCAATAAAAGTTATGAAATACTTCTTTCCACCGCGAGATTGTATTGACTTCATGTCGCAAATATCTGTGTGAATTAAGTCTAAAGGATTTGAATTCCTTTCAACTGACTTATAAGGATGTTTAACATACTTAGATTCCACACATATTTGACATTTTGATTTGTCGCATTCAAACTTAGGCAATACTTCCAAATTAATTATTTTTCACAAGGTTTTATAATTGACTTGTCCCAAACGTATATGCCATAAATCATTTGACTCAAGTAAGTAAAACGAAGCTGAAATTTTATTATTATTTTTAACAACCATTACATTCAGCTTGAAAAGGCCCTCACTAAGGTAACCTTTTCCTACAAATATTTTGTTCTTACTTATTACAACCTTATCGGATACAAAAACACACTTAAAATCGTTCTTAACAAGAAGTTCAGCAGAGACTAAATTCTTCCTAATCTCGGGAACATGAAGGACGTTGTTCAAAGTCACCACCTTGCCAGAAGTCATCTTCAAAACGATCTTCCCACATCCTTCAATCTTGGCGGTTGCAGCATTTCTCATAGAAAGCGTCTCTTCGGGTCCAACCAGAGCATATGTTGCAAAGGCTTCCCTAACAGCACAAACATGGCGAGTGGATCAAGAATCAATCCACCACTCCTTAGGATTTCCCACCAGGTTGCATTCAGAAAGTATAGCACACAAGTCATCAACATCTTCATGCTTTTCAACCATGTTTGCTTAACTTTATTCTTGTCTTTATTTGGAGCATGGCACTTCGTAGATTTATGCCCAGCTTTCCCACAGTTGTAGCAATTTCCGTTGAACCGCTTCTTGCTGGGTTACTTTTCGGTCCAGAAGCCTGCTTCCTCTTTCTCTTATTTTGAGAAGTATTCTCAACAATGTTTGCTCCTATTATTGTTGAGGTTCCACGGCCTCTCTTTTCAGCAACTTTGTTGTCCTTTTCGATTCTCAACTGAACAATGAGATCTATAAGGGACATCTGCTTGCGTTTGTGTTTCAAGTAGTTTTTGAAGTCCTTCTATAAAGGAGGCAACTTCTCAATCATCGCTGCTACTTAGAATGTTTCATTGATGACAAGACCTTCAATGAAAATTATGTTAGTAAAAATACTAAAAGTACTACTTTCAACATCAATATTAATTCGATTTATACCTTCAGCAAGGAGATCGTGAATAATCAATTGCAATTCCTGGAGTTGGGTAATAATAAACTTGCTATCTACCATTTTGTAGTCCAAAAACTTAGCGGCAACGAATTTCTTCAACCCAACATCTTCTGTTTTGTATTTTTTTTCAAGCGCAGTCCACAATTCTTTTGACGTCTCCACGCCACTGTAGACATTATACATATCGTCCTCCAGTCCGCTAAGAATATAATTCTTGCACAGAAAATCAGAATGCTTCCACGCCTTAATCACAAGAAAGCGTTCATTCTCTGGAGTTTCATCAGGCAGAACAAGAATACCTTCCTTGATAAACTTCTGCAGACTTAAAGTAGTCAAGTAGAAGAATATCTTCTGCTGCTACCGCTTGAAATCTAACCCGAAATTTTTTTTGGGTTTCTCCGCCGGTGCCAATGACGGTGTTCGGCTTGACGACGCATTGGCAGTCATCATCGGAACAGTTGGTTTCCGTTATCATTAGTCATTTCTGTAAAAGAATGACACAAGCAAACGTTAAAATCACATAAATTTTAATCTCCAACGAAGTAGAAAACCACAAAGGTTTTATTCTCCAGAACAATGAATATAACACAATTACAAAATACAAAATTAAATTTCCTTAAGCTTGTTAGTAAAATGTATTTGTAAATTAATTCTAGAGAAAATAAAATAACATATAAATGAAACAGAAGTTAATCTGAGCCCACTGAATTCACAGTGTTTCCTTAAGGAATTTAATCCACTCCTAGCACCCAAGGTTATGGATTATTTCCTCCCTTGATAGAATGAATTACACACTGGTATAGTGGTACTTCAAACCCAGTGTTTCAGCAAACATAATGTTCGGTAGTAAATCACACTTACTGTTGCTTTCTTTGAAATTAAAAATATGCAGAAGAAAGGAGGAGAACTGAGAAATTCGTATGAAAATTCTGAGAGAATGGACTTGTATTTATAGCCAATGTTGGGCTGAAAACTGAAGAGGTGCAACTTTTCAGAATGGTTGTTTATGCAAAATGCCCATAGCATAAATGCCATAACATAAATGACATAACATAAATGACTAATTTATGCAATAATAAACCGGAATTGAAGAGGGAAGTTTAATTTTTAGTTACACAACTGAAAAACTGAAAAAGGTTCCGTTGGATTTTAATATTAATATTTTGTTATTAAAACGAATATTTAATAACATTTCTGTTAATATTTACTTTTAACAAATAAACTTGGTCAAAAAATTAATCAATCAATTGACCGAAGCAGAAGCAGAAGCCGAGCCGAGCGACGACGACGGCGCGAGGCTTGCCTTCTTCTCAACTCTTTGAGAGCTAGAAAAAGAGCAATTGCTTATATACTTATTAAAAACCTCTTCCTTTTCCAATATGGGACAATGTCTCTTTGTTAGGGGGGAACTTAAAATTTCACTCAAAAATTTCATTTCTCTCCATTTCCCATTCACCCTCTTTTAAGTCATACTAATGCTTAAAACCCCAACAATACTTACGTGTGCGTTTGGCCGCAACAAGTTTTTTTTTATCACGTTAATTGATTCCAAGTGGTGACTTTAGGAACTTGTTAGTTCTTGATCTTTTAAGAACACGTTTCTTGATCTTTCGTTCTTTTGATATCATAGAATCATAACTTTCATTAAACTGGTGCAGCATCAATATTTACTTGTTTTGAACGAGTAAATAGTCTTTCTTATAGTTCAGATCGTCATCTTTCACCTCATTTTTGAATCATCAGATTCCGAGTCCTAAAACTTGAGATACGTTGTTTCTTGAAATCAGCCCATAAACCATGTTTGCGTTTCAAAATCTTGATCCTGGTCGGTTAGTCGTCTTTGTTAACTCAAGGAATTACATCAATACTTACGTTCCACATTTAGTTAAATAATCACTTTAGTCCGTTCAGATAGAGAGAAAAGAATAGCATAATTTCAGTCCCTTGAGCCACTGACTTAATTCACTTCACGCTCACTCCTTTACTTGTTAAGCCAACTCTCTATATCACTCTCATAATACAGTCGCAGTCCGTAGTTAGCTTTTCAAAAAGTCCTTTGAGATCACTCTGACAAAGACAACATTGTTTGGAATAATAAAAGATTTTAGTATCTAAAACGACCAAGTGATAAGCTTTACATGGACAGACGTCTTGGCTAAAGACGGAGGGAGAAAACATTACGTATCAAAATTATGATTCTTCACAAATTAAATATGGCAAACTCTTCTTTGTTGATTTCATCCATATACTTACAAAGAAAGTAGTACTCCAAATAGTGTCAAGGTTGATTTAAATTAGAAGTCAAAACTACTTTCAGAAGCATAAAGTAGAATTTGGTGTAATTAGAGGTTTCGGATTTGAGCCAAGTCAATGGAGAAATCTTTGGTAGGAAACCTTTTGCCGGACCTTTTGCGGTACGAATTCGAATTTTCCTAATACGAATAATTAAAGAAAAAACTGGAACTTGGTTAGGAGAGTTAAGAAGCAATAATCCATAGTATTCAAATATAGAAAAAAAATTAAAGTTCGATTTTCTCTTTTGCAGGATCAAAGTTGGGTTAAAAACAATCTAAAGGCACAAGATATACGTCTAAGAAGACTAAACATATTGATTAATTAGGTAGTTGTGTAAGAAACAAATTCCTGGCTATATATCTATGCATGCACGTTCATGAAATTAATCATAAGAAATCCAATATCTTAGTTTATTCTTTTATCCAAAATGGCACTTCAAACCTTCTTATTCTTCTTCTTTGCCCTTTTCTTTTGTAATATAATCATTACTAACCAAACAGTCATGCCAAATTTTACTTCCATTTTAATTTTTGGTGATTCCACAATGGATACAGGAAATAATAACTATATACTCACTTTAGTCAAAGCAAATCACTTACCCTATGGCAAAGATTATCCTAACAATATCCCAACAGGAAGATTTTCAAATGGAAAACTTGTTCCAGACATGTTAGCTTTCTTACTAAATCTCAAACAAAATGGTGTTCCACCATATTTACAGCCAAATTTATCAACAAATGAATTATGTACTGGAATTAATTTTGCATCAGCTGGTTCAGGATATGATGAATTAACTAGTACTATTACTAGTACAATTCCAATAAGTAAACAGTTAGAATATTTTGAGGAATATTTGGAGAAAATTAAAGGGGTTGTAGGAGAGACAAAAGCTGAAAAAATAGTGAAAGGTGCTTTGGTTATTATTAGTTGTGGAACTAATGACTTAGTTTTTAATTTCTATGATATACCCACAAGAAGACTTCAGTTCAGTACTGTAAGTAAATATCAAGATTTTTTGCTAGAAAAGCTGCAAAGTTTTGTCAAGGTTAGACTACTTACTTTGTTCTTTGTCTTTCATCACTCTTTACTATGCATGTCTGTGAATTTCTCAGCATTTCTGAAAGGTTAAGACTTTTGTTTTTGTTGTCACTGCCGATGGTTGTGTTTTTTGTCAAACTTCCTAAAGGATAATGACTTAAGATTGTCCTATATATAGTTTTGATTTTATGAGAATTTTTCCACTTGAAAAGTGTATTCTATTTTGAAACTTTTTTTTTTGGTTTCCTATTCGGTGTCCGGTATCCACATTGGAGTCCGACTATATCCGAATTCGCGTGGGGGTAGGGGCCATTTGGAGGGTAGCGGTCCCTACCAAGAATTTTTCCATACGCAGAGCTCGAACTCGAGACCTCTGGTTAAGGGAGGAGGAGCCTCATCCGCTACATCAGTAGTACTCCTATTTAATTGGTTAATATAAATTAATCTTTGCTAAAAATGAGATTTTTTTTCTTTTCTTCTTATTTTTGCCTATTTGTCTTTCACCAATTTTCCTTCTTTAATAACCTTTTTTTTGTGGTAATTAGAACCAGAAATAGCTCTTCATTAATATATGGGTCTATAGTCTCATCACATAGTCAACATTTCAAATGTTTTCAATCCGCATCAATTTTATACACCAAGTCAAACAATTTAACCTTAGCAGTTAAATACTAAAATTGAGATACTTATCACTAGCGGCGGACCCAAAAATTTCATTAAATGGGATCAAAATATAAACATGCAAACTCCCGAAAAGGTCAAGCGACATATATATATATATATACTGTAATTTTTCGATAAAGGGTTACCAGTTGACATCCCTTGAATACATGTGGTTCCGCCATTACTTATTATAACTTAATCATGGTTTAAGAATAAATATATGCATAAAAATAACGTCTTGCCTTGGTTGGTTTTGTGCAAACTTCATTACGAGTAAGGTTTCACCATCAAACTAGCTAGAAGCATTGCAAATTAATGGTAATTCTAATGCATCTAGTAATTTTTTCAGGAACTTTATGATCTTGGATGCCGTATGATTGTACTGAATGGACTGCCTCCAATTGGTTGTCTTCCAGTTCAAATGACTACAAAATCTCCACTTCTTAGAACTTGCATAGAAAATGAGAATTCTGATGCTCAACTTTACAATCAAAAGCTTAAGGAATTGTTACCTCAATTGCAAGCACAACTCCCAGGAAGCACAATATTATATGCAGACACATACAATCCCCTATTAGACCTTATTAACAATCCACAACAATATGGTACGTACTGAGTTTTCAATACTTCAACTTATATGCAGACTTTATTTTTGTTTTTCTTTCTCATTAAAGTTGAGGGGAGCCGGGAGCAACGGTAAAGTTATCCTGTGACCTATAGCCCATGGGTTCGAGCCGTGGAATCAACCATTGATGCTTGCATGAGCATTAGGGTAGGCTACCCACATCACATCCCCTTGGGGTGTGACCCTATAGGTCACGGGTTCGAGCCATAGAATCATCCACTAATGCTTGCTACCTACATCACATCCCCTTAGGGTGCGACACTATATGTCACATGTTCGAGCCGTGGAATCAGCCAATGATGCTTGCTACCTACATCACATCCCCTTGGGGTGAGATCCTATAGGTCACATGTTCGAGCCGTGGAATCAGCCATTGATGCTTGCTACCTACATCACATCCATTTGGGGTGCGCCCCTATAGGTCACATGTTTGAGCCGTGGAATCAGCCACTGATGTTTGCATTAGGGTAGGCTACCTACATCACATCCCATTGGTCACGGGTTCGAGACATGGTATCAGCCACTGATGCTTGCATTAGGGTAGGCTACCTACATCACATTCCCTTGGGGTGCGATCCTATAGGTCACGGGTTCGAACCGTGAAATCAGCCACTGATGCTTGCATTAGGGTAGGCTATCTACATCACATCCCCTTGGATGTGACCCTATAGGTAACGAGTTCGAGCCGTGGTATCAGCCATTGATGCCTGCACTAGGGTAGGCTACCTACATCACATTCCCTTGGGGTGCGACCCTATAGGTCACGAGTTCGAGCCAGGGAATCAGCCATTGATGCTTGTATTAGGGTAGGCTACCTACATCATATCCTCTTGGATGCGACCCTATAGGTCATGAGTTCGAGCCGTGGAATCAGCCACAGATGCATGCGTCAGGGTAGACTGCATACATCATATTCTATTGGCATGTTGCCCTTCCCCAAACCCTGCAAGAACGCGAGGTACTTCGTACATCAGATTGTCTATTTTTTCCTTATTAATCTAAATTTGCTCTTTTACTTAATTGGAACAGGATTCGAGGAAACTAAAAGAGGGTGCTGTGGAAGTGGATTACTTGAAGCTGGACCTTTGTGTACAAGTCTTTCACCAGTGTGTTCAAATACTTCACAATACGTATTTTTTGATAGTATTCATCCAACTGAAGCAACATATTATAAGCTTACTGAGTACTTGGTGAAGGATTTTCTCTCGCAAATCTCAAGCAGTCGCAGTCCTTGATGTTTACAAACATATCGTAAAATGGTAAAAGAAGGGATTATTGTAATATTTTTCACTTATTGTAAAGAGAGAGAGCCAGAAAAATTGTGGGGTGCGGGGGGGGGGGGGGGGGGTTTGATTGTGAGAGGAAAAAGAACCAAAAATTGGTGGTTTTTATTAAGACTAGTCTTCTTTAACCAATTTGGAATTTAAGTAAGCTGAAACATAAATATTTTTCGTGCTGAATCGATTTAGAATTACAAATCTAGCAATGATTAGCTTATTTTTAGTGTAAAATTGTATGCTGTTAAAAACTTTAACTAATAAAGTGCCTTTTGAAAGACAAAAATTAATAAAGATAAATGAGTTTGATAGCAATAGCAAACTCATCTTTCTTATAATGTTAACAGAAATTAACTTTTTTTCTCTTTCTTTCGAATTGTATCTATTTTTAGAAACAACTCTTTACTGCTCTTTCTAATTTTTTCTGAAGCTTTCAAATAAACATAAAATTTCATAAAGTTTCCATCTTCTTTTTAAACAGAAAGAAAATTCCGTCTAACATCATCATTCTAAGTCTACCAAGCTAGTTAAACTGAACTTTTAATAGCATTTGCAAAAGTTAAATGTTAATCCATCTAAGTAATATTCACAAACCAAAAACTCACACTCTATGCTATACAATGACATAAATACGCGTACGCTCCAATATAGGCAGTTATCGCTGTCTCTTGTCAGCTTCTTGGTTTGACATAGCTTCACTCCAATCTTTATCTAACCCTAATCATCTTGTGATATTGCAAATAATCATCACATTTGACTTCTGCATAACTATGCCTAGAGCACTACGTTTAATTATCGAAGCTTCAAGAAGCAAATTCTTATTCACACCTAAGTCCTAAAATCCAGAAGATTCCACTCTCTCCTTTCTATTTTTTCGTTTTTCACCCTGCGTTCGGTAGCCACTTTGCGGTTCGGATTATCGCCAGTAAGTCTTGCTTTGGATGTAAAGCACTCCCTACCACAATTACACTTTCATGATTGAAACTTGAGACTTTTTGATTAAAATGAATGGGTACTTACCGTTCCATCACAACCGTTTAATCAACATTTCATCACATGAATATGAATTTTAAAATACTTGTAAGGTACACATGTCTCATGTCTATCAATTCCTTATTCACATTTCTCTTCTTTTCGTGTGTTGTATTATTGTCCTCCTATTGAATGTATTATTGTATATTTTATAGGTACTCCACTATGGTAGTGGAATGATACGTGGGTCGGCACACTCTCATCATAGTATGGCTATCACATGAAGAGTCCAAAAAGCTTTCTTCAATTTCATGCCTTTATTTCTCATCCACAAACTTTAGTCCGGCCCATTATGTTAATAATGCTAAATGTCCCCCACTGCCTTTAATTGTTAATGTTTACCAAACCAAAACCTTAGTATCTAAACCTATAAATACCGTTACAATTGTCATGTTTCACTACAACAAGATAAAATCAAGCATTACTAGTAGATAAATAGAGGAATACTTGTTGACAAACATTTACTTTTGTAATTTTGTTACTCTTAGTGTCTTAATTTAAATATGGCTAGGGTGAAGGCATTGGGCTTTCTTGCCTTGCTTGTTTTGTCAACTCTTATTATGGCCTCTGAAGGTCGGGTGGCACGAAAGGATTTGGGCCTAGACGTGGGTGGTGGTATAGGAGTGGGCGTTGGTGCTGGTGTAGGCTTGGGTTTAGGAGGTGGAAGTGGTTCAGGAGCCGGTGCAGGAGCCGGTTCTGGCTCTGGCTCTGGCTCAAGATCAAGTTCTAGCTCAAGCTCAAGCTCAGGTTCAACTTCCTCGGGCAATGGTGGTGCAGGTTCAGAGGCAGGCTCGTATGCTGGATCAAGAGCTGGTTCTGGTTCAGGCAATCGAGGTGGATCAAGTGGTGCTGGTTCAGAGGCAGGCTCATACGCTGGATCAAGAGCTGGTTCTGGTTCCGGTAATTAAGGCCGATCATGTGTGCTCGTGAATACGGAGGTGACTATGGTAACTAAATATTCCATTAGAAAAATAAAAAAGGAGATTAATTACTACTTTTGTATGAATAAGAATAAAGAATATATAATGCATGGAGTCCTATATTTGTAATTAGTACCTTGTACTAGTTTGTGCCGTTGTCACTTGTGTATTAGATTAAATGGAGTAATTTAAGTATGGTTTGTGTTTTATGTTCTCTCTTTCGCTACAAGAAATTGCTTTACGTGCACAATTAGGTTATGTTAATCTACACCCACGTTTTATTTATTTTGACACATTAATTTTAACCAAACTTATTAGGGTGAAATTCAAAAATAGCCAGATTTACAAGTGGTAATTGAAAAATAGTCACAATTGCAAAAGTAATCGAAATTTAACCACTTTTCATGTAAAGATAAATAGGAATGAAAACATTGTTCAAAATTCGAAAAATATTCCAGTATAATATACTGGAGTTCCAATATAATACACTGAACTTCCAGCATAATATGCTAGAAGTTCATAGACAGGTGCTCCAATTTCCGGTATATTATGCTGGAACTTTTCGTGTGTTGGAGTTCCATCATAATATGCTGGAAGTTCATACACATGTGCATCAATCTCCAGTATGCTGGAACTTTCCGTGTTACAGTAAAATAGTGGCTATTTTTCAATGACTTTACACTGGCTATTTTATTTTCACAACTTATTAGTTCAAACGCCAGCTAAATTTACCTTTTCAACTAGATGGCAGATTTTAGCCGTATTAGTCATCCGTATAGTCCGTGCAAGTATTACTATTTATATAAGTGACTGAGTGGATATCTTACTGTAATCACAGCTCATATAAATGGCAGATCAATGTTAAAGTCAAGCCTGTAGACTGTAGACAGACACTGCGTCACAGCTCATGTATCATGTCAACTTACTATTCTTAGATTCTACAGTATAAGTTTAGTCCTTCCATTAATTACGACAGTTCATCAACTTTATCAATAAATCTATGGATTTATGCCTGTTCATTAAAGGAAACTAGGTGACATAAAATTAATAGGATTAACTAACTCATTAAGAGCTAATAACTATATCTGCAATCTCTTTAATTTTAGAAGACAGGAAAGTTGATTGTTTTCCTCATTTATAAATTGAAAGAGAGCACATTTTGGAAGTTGACATAGGACTATACAAAGGCATAAAGCTAGTTAGATCTTTTTTTTTTCATATGCTCGGTACCGATTTCAAGATTCAATAATCTGAATTCGCGTCAGAAAATTTCACTTTGAGAAATAAAATAATTCCTACCAAAAACGACTTCATTCTCAAAACTTCAACTCAAAATTTTAGCTATCTTTGATGATAGTTAGATCATTATTAAAAGATTAAATTCTAATATTTTGAAGAAGAAAAACTTCATTACTTGAGGGAAAAAGGAAAGTAATTTGAAAAAAAAAATCAAGAAACTAAACAGAATCAGTTTATAAGCTCTTACGGGTGTTTTCATTATTACAATTTTACAAGAGACGATATGTGCTTGATTAGTCAAAAGAACACACTTTGCTTAAAAGCTAACACGTAACTAATTTCACATTCAACCTTTATTTAAGGTTTCTTTTATTTAATCCCATTCCAACCACCCAAGATTGGAATCTTAATCTTCTTGTAAAAGATATTATACACTTGAAGAAATAAATTAAGTCAAGAATGAAGGATCAAGGAAAATTCCATAATATTCAAATGGATGGCTCAGTGCACCGCCCGTAACTCCCTGCATGTTAATGTATTTATTAGTATATTCTCTCTATCTTTTTTTATAGCATAAGTGATAAGTTACATTAGTCTCATCAAAGAGTTAAAATTATTAATTTTTAGCTAAACCGTGGAAAATAAAAAGCTCACTTAATGAGTTATCTTTCAACCCCGAATAGTTGAACTGATTGTTTTCAAGATTTTTGAGTAAGTTGTATGATTGTAATTGTTATACATTAAAATTTTTCACAATACGGCCTTCCGTAAGTATTGTCTAATTAAAAAAATTATAATTAATATTTTATTACGACGTGCAAGTTGCACCAAACGTGTCTCGTTGTACGGCTGACAGGATTAGCTTAATTAAAGCATATACTAACTTAGGGTCCCATACTCCCATATACTTTTTAAATATAGCAAAAGGTGTAGCTTAATCTTCTCATGTGGACCATATGCAGTGAGGTTTTTTAGAAATATGTTTCTTTGTTTGGTTTCATTTGATAGTATTGCGAGAACATGTGCAGCAGAAGCAAGTATAAAATTTAGGTATCACAAACATGTAAACTAGACGCTGATATATAATTCGGAGATTAGAAGAACTAACCTCTTGAAAACGTTGCACAGATCCTCCACAAAGCAAGAATCCAGGGCTTCAATCTTCTGCTATACCTTATAAAACCTTGGACGAAATTGTTTTGAGTGAGCAAAAATAATACAACTCTGAAGAGTGAGTTATTGGGTGAAAAACGTCTTCCTTATGTAGACACGAAATTCAGGCAAAAGGGGGCTCAAAAACGTGTAGGATTCTGCTTGTGCAAGTAGAATCCTACTCTAACTCAAAAGGATGACTTTTCTCCCAAGTCACTTTTTACCCAAGTTTGTCGAGGATTTTACTAAGTATAACAGGGACCACAGAAACAATAAGAGGCTACCAATTATAGCATCAATTCGAAAATTTTGATAAATTAATTCCTACTATAATTAATTGCAGTTTATTCCACCAAAAAACTGCAATTGAACTCCTCAATATGAATTTCGAAAATTCACTAACACTTATTTAAATTTCCCATGTTAAGATCACAAATACCAGTTAATTAAATTAAATCACTGACAATTTAATTTAATCAACTAATAAATCCTTTATAATTCTATTTAAACTATTTCATGTGACGGATACAAAATTCATCGATCGGATTTTCACATAAAAACTTATAAGCTTACATAAATGGGTATCATCAAAACTCAAAATCGAGTCATAGATTCTATCAACTAATTATTATTTCACAAATACTATTCGTTATTGTCCAATCTATTAGGCATACACTAACTCTGAATAGAGTTGTACATTTTGATAAATCAAAACAATAAACAAATCACATTGATCATAATAATTATATCAAGATTAGGAGTATAAGCTCATTTAATGAATTAGATAAAATATTTTATATATATTCAGTACAAAAATACTTTTTCTCTACTTGGCTTGTTCAATATACACTAAGTATACTAGCACAAGAAGTCGGAGTAAAACCACTCTCATAATCAAGATAAATTATACATTAATCTCGTGCTACAACCATCAAGATATTTTTCCCAATAATATATTCGATTGTGAACATAGTTTATTAATTATGAGAACCGACAATTTAATCTTCCGTGCATGAGCTAAGACTCCATACACTAAATTGTCTATTTCATAACTAAATGACACACATGTAACAAATGATCTATTTAAAATAGTACTTTATTAAATTGAATAAATCAAATAAATAATTATTTCATAAAGAATAAAATACAATACTATATCTAAACCGCATGATTAATAGTATATCTTAACAATTAGGTACTCGAATTCGAGCTTGATTAAATTTAAATTCATAATAAGAAGTCCCATATTAAAGACAATTACATATTCAAAGCTCGAACTCTAGAATTTTGATTAAAGATAAAAGAGTATTTTCTACTTCGTTACAATTCTTATTAATAGCAATATTATGTTTCTTCCAAAGGCGAATAGTATATGAACTTACTATTATACACTTTTTACTTCTTGAGTAGAGATTTTACGCTTTCTTTTACTCTGTCACAAATTGGAAACAATGTCAAAATAATTGTAATTCCACACCTTAATGTGTCTCTTTAATTGGAATATTAGAGCACCTTAATTAAAAAAACATTTTCTTTGTTTCCAATTAGAGCATTTTCTATTATATAAATAAAGAATTTTTTTTTATATATATATATGAAAAATTAAAATAAAAAGGTGTTTCCACCTAAAAGTAAAATATTATCCAATTACAGATTTACTATCTTTCTACAGTTTCTATTTTTACCCATCCCCCTCTTTCTCTCTCCTCACTTTCTAAAAAGGCAAAAATCCAGTTTCCTAAATTTGTACTGCTTGGCTTGGCATTGGCTGTCTCCTCGAAACTCTCTCTTTCTCTCGTCCAATTTCTTTATCCTTTGAATATTTTCCTTTCTCTCTCTTTCTTTAACGCGTTTTGAAGCTTTCTTTCAATATATATATTCCTCTTCTTTCCTCTTCTTTCCTCAGGTGCAGACTCAAAAAATCCACCATTTTCCTCTGCATCTAACAAAGTTCCAATTTTCTCTCAATTACAAAACAACCCCAGAAGTTTCTTTTTTTCTCTTTTTATTCAAGAAAATGCGGCCATTGGAGGAGCAATTGTATCCATCAACACCAGGAAAGTTCAAGGACAAAACTTATTACTCTGTAAATCGGCAATTCCATAGATGTTTCGCTTCGACAAGTACAATGTTTTTATGGGCATTGTTTTTAATAGCTTTAACGGCGTCGTATTTGAGTTTTCAATCATTTATGGATTCCGGTACCCGGTATCTTTCCTCAACGTGGGGTAGTCTTCATTGGGAGAAACAAGTTCGTGACTCCGCCCAAATCCACCGCGTCAACGGCATGTCCGTACTGGTAACCGGTGCAGCTGGTTTCGTTGGGACCCACGTTTCCCTCGCCTTGAAAAAACGAGGCGATGGAGTCGTGGGACTCGACAACTTCAACAATTACTACGACCCTTCGTTGAAAAAAGCAAGGAAAAATCTGTTAAATTCTCAAAATATTTTCATTGTAGAAGGTGATATTAACGACGCGCGCATGTTAGCAAAGCTCTTTGATATTGTAGCATTTACGCATGTTATGCATTTAGCTGCGCAGGCGGGTGTGCGATACGCCATGGAAAATCCTCAATCTTATGTTCATAGTAATATTGCTGGACTTGTTACACTTCTTGAAGCTTGCAAAAATGCTAACCCGCAACCTGCTATTGTATGGGCCAGCTCCAGTTCAGTTTACGGGTTAAATGAAAAGGTACCGTTTTCTGAATCGGATCGGACTGATCAACCCGCTTCATTATATGCAGCAACAAAGAAAGCTGGTGAGGAAATTACTCATACGTACAATCATATTTACGGGTTATCAATTACTGGATTGAGGTTTTTTACTGTTTATGGTCCATGGGGCAGACCCGACATGGCTTATTTTTCATTTACCCGGAATATTTTACAAGGAAAGCCGATTACAATTTACCGGGGTAAGAATCGGGTTGACTTGGCCCGGGATTTTACTTACATTGATGATATTGTGAAAGGATGTGTTGGATCATTAGATACTGCAGGGAAGAGTACCGGGTCGGGTGGAAAGAAACGAGGTCCCGCTACTTATCGGATCTTTAATTTGGGTAATACATCGCCGGTGACTGTTCCGATGATGGTTGGGATGTTGGAGAAGCATTTGAAGGTAAAAGCTAAGAAGCATACTGTGGATATGCTAGGAAACGGCGACGTTCCGTTTACGCATGCAAATATTAGCTCGGCCCGAAAAGAACTCGGGTATAAACCGACAACCGATTTGCAAACCGGGTTGAGAAAATTTGTTAGGTGGTATCTCTCTTATTACGGCTATAGTCAAGAAAAGTCTGTAAAGTGATTGTTCTGTTAATTTTATTTTCTTCTTTTAATAGAAACTTTTTTTTCTTTGATTTTATGTTTTTTAAAATCACCGCAAGAAAGGTGAAGAAAAGGGAAAAAGGAAAAAAAAAATTGAATATTTTTCTTGGGGAAGAGAAGCTAAGAACATTGGAGAGCTCCTTATCCCTTGTTTAGAATATTGTTATTAAATGCTTTCTTATAAACGCATTTGCACTTTGTTTATTGGATTCCTTGGAATACATATATGATAAAGACACTTGTATAGCATAAGCAAGTAAGGTTGTAATTGATTGGTAATTTACTGCTAAAGTTGTTATCTTACATTTTATAAGGTTGTGGTTTGGTTCTACTCTATAAAGATAGAGAAACTATTTTCGATTGACGGGCTTTAGGACCTTTTGGTCAGTCTAATTTCCTAAAAGGACAGTCCAGTGCACTAAGCTTTCGCTATGCGCTTTCTTTGAAGAAAGAGCGGACCATAAGGGTCATTGTACGCAGCCTTACCCTGTATTTTTGCAAGAAGATATTTTCACAACTCGAACCCGTAACCTCCTAATCAACCGCAGCTTATGTCAAAGCTACCCTTCTCTTTTCCCTTCAACTTATGTACTTGAATTTCTTTGACACTTTGATATTTGTGCTTTAGTAGTATCAAATTAGCTATTTTAGTAATTTGTGGCAAAAAATTGGACATTTGATTAAGCAACAAAAGATCTCTCATCATTTATTGAAATTTTTTACTTTGTGCTCACACGAAATTGCATATATCTAAAAGTGAAATTTCTGGATCCAAAGCTTTACCTTACTCAAGATTTTGAATCCCACGAACTCCATTTTTCAAACATAGCACAAAGTAAAATTTTCCCATTGAACTATACTTCATGGTGTACTGGTTAAACTTAAGAGGCACATGGGATATTTTCCCATTGATGCATTTAATATTTTATGACAACATTTGATAGCAGACAGCTAAGAGATGAGAGGCCAACCGTGAAATACGGCTACGAGTTAAATGGTTGAGGGCCCACAACCATGTGAGTGATGTAATTGCCATTTTTTAAAAGTTTTTGAGCCGCTGGATTGGGCTGCAATTTGTGGGCCACCGTTTAGCTGTAAAGCTCCTACTGCATGTGTATTGGATTTTCCCCGCCGACACTCTGGATATTTTGGAAAAAATTAAAAAATAGCCCGATTTACAAGTGGTCATTCAAAAATAGCCGCAATTTCATATAAAGATAAATTTGAACGAAAACATTGTTCAAAATTAAAAAAAATACTATACTGGAGTTCTAGTATACTTTGCTGGAACTCCAGTATATTATATACTGGAGTTCCAGCAAAGTATACTAGAACTCCAGTATATTATACTGGAGCCAGCAAAGTATATCGGTCCAGCATAATATGCTGGAAGTTCTTACACAAGTGCACCGAACTCCAGTATATTATGCTGGACCGATCTCTGTTACAGCAAAATAATGGCTATTTTTCAATGACTTAACAAATGCTGGTTATTTTTGAATGATCAGTCCGATATTTTGGTTAATTTGGGGTTCCTTTTGATAATTTATTATGCAACATTTATTTTGTAACTCCAATATTTGCCAAGCAAATTGTGTTGAAACAAGGTTTTTACACAAACCAGGAATTAAAATTTCAAACTGAAGCCGCATGACTATGGAGTTAGTTGCTTTGTGTATTAACAAAAAGTTTACATTTTCAAAGTTGCCCCACTTGTAGATTGTAGTTAATGGTAATGGTTGCCACGCGGAAGGCATAAATGAAAGAATAGATAATACATGGCATAAGTCGCTACAAATGCGATGTATAAGTCGCAATCATACATGCGATTTATAAGTCGCAGTTAAAGAATGTGATTTATAAGATGCAATTACAGAATGCGATTTATAAGTTACAATTACAGAATGCGATTTATAAGATGTAAACCAAATGTGGCTGTTACTAATGCGATTCATAACTCGCAATTGTCGAATGTGGTTTATAAGTCGCAATGATCGAGTGAATATATAACTCGCAATTATTATAAGTCACCATTACCGAACGCGATTTATAAGTCGCACTGAGTGATGACGATTTATATATTCCAGTTAGCGAATGCAGCAAAAACAACTTATTATTCACATTTGGGGAATGCGATCTATAAATCACATTTGACGAATGCGATTTGTACGCGACTTGTAGCGTTATGCTTCATTCTTAAATCACATCCTACAAATGTGTTTTGCATATTTATGGTATTACCTTAAAAACAACACATCAGGGAATTAATTGAGCCAAAAGTGCACATTTTGAAAGATTATTCAGTATTCTATTGATAGAGGAGGAAAGAACATTTTCTGATTAATACTCTGTTCGATTCTTATTTACATTTACTACTAACACAAACATGGGATCAACATGTATAATTGCCAAGAAATGATAGCAGCCCCCTACTGTCACTATGACTAGAACAACCAGCCAAATAAATCTAACTGAATTACACATTGGTTATTCCCATCTTATCAACAGTCTAATTTCTTGCATTTCCAAATACCATCTTTTCTCTTTGAAAAATGATTTTATATTAAGCTAGCCTGTGAGTTTTGATTTTGAGATACATGAGACTGATCCTGAGAGGGATTATACGTTGTAACATCAGTGAAAGGATTCCCAAATGGATTTGCATCATTAACCAATACTGGCCCTTCTATCTTTTCTTGCATTTGTGTTTCTTGTTCTTGACACTTTCCATCATTTTGTTGTTTCATAATGACTTCCTCTTGTTGCGTTATAACAGCATTTTGCTGTTGTAGAGACACGATAGCGGCCATTTGCTGCTGCATTAAGGTTTCATGTTGTCCGGGAATTCCAGAAATTTGTTGTTGTCCCATGAATGGTTCTTGTAATTGAGACATATTGGCCATTTGTTGTTGCATTAAAACCATATAGTCATGGTATTGAGTCATAGCAGCCTTTTGTGCATCACTTGTTCCAGAGTTACTTGAACTATAAAATGCATCCTGGGAATTATCGGCTACCTCAAACGGATTAGATGAAGCATCCCTATTATAAGGCTCATTTATATTCTGTCTTGCCAATGCTGTGTCATATAAATTATCCAACTTTGATCTATCTAGTACACCCCCCTGTATCTGGAAATAGGAGAAAATGTTTCAAATATAATGAAGCATTGGTAAACGAAAATATTTAAGGCACATCACTGATCAAGCTGATGCAATTCTTATTAATTGGTTAGACAACAAATAGAATAATGGTAGATATAAGATAGGATCAATAGATAAAATCTTTATACTTCAAGTGAAAAGGCTAACCAGCTTATTATCTGTGAACGGCCCCTGGTTAGAAGTTGACGCTGTAACGAGTTCCAATTCCCAACCTGTCGGCTCACCACATTGGTCTGAACTGTTCAAAGAATTTGACAACTCCTCTACACACATAATATAATGAGCATACTTAGAAGAAAAACTTGGATCCCTCTGCATTGATAGATACAAATATAAAGAAGAAGACAAGAAAGAAAGAAGATATACCAGGTGTACTAATAACTAAAGCTAGGTAGTTGTTATCTTCCGGAGCAGCCGATTCTTCAGTTGGCTCATCAAAAGACTATAAAAGTTTATAATTAGCTAACAATGTATCATCAGAAAATTGATTTTTCCATTTGGAAGTACTTAAATTATGTCAAGAAGTCCTTACTAAAAGGTCAGGAATGAGGGGTGGGGCTGGAGTCTCGGTGTTACTCTCTTCTTTCTTTTGTACTTCAGGTTCTTGTTCTTGATCAGTCTCTTGTTTGGATTCAGGAACAGCAATGACCTTGGTACTTCTGTCATCATCATCCTGTTGGCATAAGAAAAAAAAAGAAGAAATTCCCAGAAATAAGACTATAAACTAGTTACATCTGTGAGGTTAATTTCACGAAGGATCTCTGGATCTTATCCATTATAATGGTAAGGTCTTCGATCAGTATTTTGTCATTAATGTGGGTAAAGTTTGGTGACTATACTGTTAGAGTGAGTAAAGTTCAATTACTTTAATGTGACAAGAAATAGTTTTCTCATGTCACTCTTATAGTGAATAAAGTTCAGTAACCTTACGCGAGATTAGTCCTACTCTGTGTTATCTCATTCCATAAGAACTTCCCTGTCGAAAGTCTTAGGGATAACTAGAATTAATACTATGAAAGAAGGTTTTGATGATGGCAGCTTCTATCATATCGAACTCCAATGACAGAAATAACATACAGCCATGTAATGGGCAGGTTTTGTCTGTTATGTGAGAACATTGAGAAGAACAGAACTATAGTTAAGGTAAAATTTAGTACCTTATAACAGATTGAAATTCTAACCACAAGATTTTTCAATTGAATTCTTTACAACGTACCGGCCTCCATGTAATCATTAGAGGTTTTGGTGCATCCATCAAGTACTCTTCCATTGCTGTAATGAATGATTCAGGTGGCTGTATTCATTAATTAGAAGAAGAAACAGCATGTTACAACAAGAAATGTCAGCATTATTATGTAAGGTCTATAAACTAGGATCATACAACATTGTCAAACAGACTTAGAAATCTGAAAGGAGTACCTGTTTGTAGTTTAAGATTATGAGAATATACGAATCAGGGATAGAAATATGGACCAAAAGGAGAAAGAGACAAAGACTAACTGGATTACCTTTTCAATTTTAACATATTTCTGACCTCGTCCAAAGTCAAGGTTCCTGCATATCTCAAAGAACTCAGATAGCTTTACTGCCTGCATCACATAGATATATTTCCAAGTATTAAAGCAAAATATGCACAATGAGTAGCTCGATATATGCATATGTACAAAGAAGATGCACATACCTGGTCTCCTGCCCTTCGATAAATTTCAAGTGCCCTGACCGCATCATGACGTTGCATCTCAAAAAACTGTCAAAGGTTATTAGTCAATGCCAATTGTTTTTCACATTGATCTGTCCATTATCACAACTATTTGGACTATATCGTACCTTGTCCACCAGGTTAAGCATCCCATCAGCAATTGCTACGTATAGACTCGCACTTTCTGCTGCAACCTATATCAAACATAAGATATATGATAAGTTGATTTTCAATGTGAAAAGCATTAAAGCCAAATGAAGTTACTGGTATATAGTGAAAGGACATTCAGTAATAACTCACAATTGAAAGGGCATGCTGAATCAAGAAATTATATTGAGCTGCTCCCACTGGCTGAAAATATGACACTCATTATTCCTCTAAAGCAAAGGAAATGTATTTGTACCAGAACATTATAGGACGACATACACGTGAACCAAAATATAAAAAAAAAAACAGAGATTTCAAATGATTACTCAGTGATCGATTGATCCATCACCTGGCAATCAAGAAGGCGAGAGAGCAGTTGTTGTAAAGCAGGTATTGTTCCTATCAAGGTTGGGGTGTTTAGCTCCTTTATTCTCTGTTTAGTATCAATAACAATTTCATAACAAAATGAAAGACTTAACTATTACATTGAGAGAACTTTAAAAACAATCAATTTCAAAGAAAAAAATTGCATTCCAAAATGGTTTAGGAAATGGATTTTATAACATCTAAGATAGTTTTATTCAATGCAAAAAATAACATATATACCTTCCGTTCTCTCTGAAAATCATATCTCATAATGCAGAAGCATTCAAGGTATTCTTCCAGATATAAAGAATAAGAACGAATCCAAGTCGAATAGTCCCATGCTTCACAATCAAAATCAGAAGAATCCACACTGTCAGTTTCTCGTATTTTAGTAGTTGTAATTATTTGCATATGATTAATCAAAAAGATAGGCGATACGTACCATTGGTGCTCGTATCATCCTTGAAATGTGTTAGGTTTAACAAATGGTCTCTATGAGCAGTATAATTAACAAGCTCTTGAAGAAATGAAACATCGACTTCCCTCATAGCACGATGAATAACAATTAACGCTTTTAGTGCAACCTGAAAACATAATATAAGAGCCTGTCAGTAGAAAAGTACATATGAACTTTGTACCTCAAAATATTTACAGGCATATGATCTACATGAAATTCTTCGACGCAAGACTATGAAGACGAGAATTGTAAAAGAAACAGCCATCGGCAAAAAGTACTCAATGCATTGAAGTAAAGTAAATGAAACAAATAGCATGGTGTAATTGGATCATACTTGCCAAGTACGCGTTTTGGTGAGCCTCTTGGAGAGAGTATGTAAGCAATAGCAAACATCTGCTCGAGGTCTGTTGCTTGAAACTGCATTGAAAAGAGCTGCAAAAAGAAGAAGTTGAGTACATTGTGCAATAACCATTTAAACGCAAAAGGAAAACAAATGCATGACAAAAAACATTTATCTGTCAAGTCAAAAGGTTCATATATGACACTGAAAAACATATTATTTGGACACATCTCCTAAATTTGATAACAAAATGGCTAAGTCGAAATTAGAAGCCCATAATTCCTAAAAGGAAATGAAAGAGACATCTGTATTTCTTATGAACATCACTAATTTCATCCGAGGTTGCCTCAGCCTTCAATTAACGGAAGTTCTATGCTGCTGAGACCACTAAAGATTGACACAAAGCCATATAAATTCGATGTCTCTGATGTGCAAAGTTCAAATTGAACTTACTTCGTACATGCTTCTCCTTTGGCAGTAGTTCGACATGGTTTGTGGCTTTGAGTATAGCGACATCTAGTTTCTGAAGAAAAACAAGATTCTTAATCAATGGGTTTTCTAACTCAAAATTTAGACTATTGCATAAACATTCTAATATAATATATTTTCAAAGATATAGTTCACCTTGTACTCGCTGTTAACCTTGGCCATCCCAACCATTGTGGAGTCTTTTAAAGCACCAAGAGCTTTTCTCGCCATATGCAGCAATATCAGAACCCCTAGAACTTAATTTTGTTACCCAATAACAGAACCTGGAAAAAGACATGCAACAAATTTCACGTAATGCATTTTAATTGAGTAATTAAGAGCTAATCAAGGAGCCAATACATACTATATAAGGTGGATGCAAAGTCTATTTTCTGATTCCTTTTATTTATACAAAAGAACAGAAGTTCATCAATATTTACCCATCATTTGGACTCTGGCTACCAACTAATCAAATATCACATTTAAAAATGTAAAATCACTGTGTTATTAACCATATAACACTTCCATCATTTATCATCATTAAAAGCTAAAGTTTTTCTCAAAATCTGATCCCAAAAATGGACAGAGATCCATAAAACAAACAATGCTTAATATAATTAAACAAATAATTAATCATCTGTCAAAGTACTTTTTCATTCATGAACAAGCAGCTCTACTCTATAGACAGTTCAAAACTCGCAATTTTGCATATTCAACAACGCATGCAAAGGCGGATGGAGCCTAAGATTAATGTATTTAACTGAACTCAATATTTTCAACACTAAACTTAACAAGACATATATTTCACAAAACCACTTAAGTTTCAACAAGTATCAAATTCCAAAGTGCAACATTTAATGCTAAGAACTTTAAGGTTGAAATCCTACATTAGCCTCCGAGGCTTTGGCGTAACTGGTAAATTAAAGTTGCGGCCATGTGATCAGGAAGTCAGTTGTTCGAGCCATGGAAACAGCCTCTTGCAGAAATGCAAGATAAGGCTGTGTATAATAGACCCTTGTGGTCCGACCCTTCCCGTACCCCACGCATAACATGAGTTTAGTGCACCGACTGCCATTTTATGTTTCTCAAAGAACATGCATATTGAATTAATGATTCGCTGACTAAGGTGAGGTTAGGGCTAATAAAGATGCAATGTTAAACGCATATTCATGTAACATCTTGGAATGAGGTAAAATAAAATGGTGTAAAAGAAAAAGAGAAGTTTTCTACATGAAAAATGAAATTGGTGCCAAGTGAAAAGAAAAGTTCTCAATCTGTTTCTGTAGATAACAAGTTTAGTGCCCTTAGTCTTGTTGGATCTATATGCATCATATTTTTATTATGGTAGACATGATGATAGATCTCATGATGCAATTACAGGAGAAAATGGTTACCACGGGAACCGATCGCCGTCCAGTGGCTGGAAAATACTCCGGTGATTGACTGTGTAATTAACAATGGTGAGGGAAAGAGAAAACAATGATATTATGCACGTATTATTTATCACTTGAACAATATGTGATTATAACAAAATTGGTTTTTTCATTAAATGAAAAATTAAGCCTTTTGAGCCATTTATTTTTTAGTCGACTACTCAGTAATTTAGGGAAAAAAAATGTTTTTTTTTTTTTTTGCAGTTGGATTAAGAACTTTGGACCTGATAAATTGTAATTGAGTTGCTGATTTTATGGCTTATTTGGCCAATCTATCAAATGATATTGAAACTAATCCAATTCTTTCACCCCTCAATTTAAACTATTATTTAATTAGTCTTAAATAAATATTATATCAGAAACTAATTAGCATACGCGTATTTCGCGTGTCAAGAACTATTTTTTCAAATCACATAAAGATTATATCAAAAATTATGTTTAAATTATAAAATAAGAGTTTACTCACCTGAAATTAATGAATAAATAATTGAACACAATAAAGAATTTGTTTTAAAGTAGCACCCCGCCACCACCGAATCTCACTAAAAGAGCTTACTTTGATTTTCTTATGTCCATAATTTGTTTTTAAGTAGATAGACTTAAAAACAAAGAAGGATTATGTATAGGGATTGTAAAGCAAATCAAAGTCAATACTTGGTGTCTAAATGAATATTCGAGTTACGACATCCGCACCTTAATGTTTACTATAATTGGAGTAATATAATTAATGAAGTCATGGCCTCTTGATAAACCTACTGCTTCACACGCTGAAGAGATATCGTCACCTTATAACAATTATTCTTTCCGATTCACAATAAGCGATCAATTTGCCTTGAGCACACCCATTAAGAAAATATTAAATTGTAGAAAAAAATAGTTAGTGTGACTAAATTACCCCTTAATTAAATGTTGCAACATAATTTAATGAGAGGAGTAAAAATATTTTTAGGTGTGAAGAAGCTTCAGCTATGGCGGTTACAGGAGAAGAGATATGAGAAGAAGAAGAAGAAGAAATGAAAAGAAGCAGAAGCAATCAGTTACTTCATTATGCTGAGAAAAGATATACACTGTTACATTGAGCTAAGACTAAACTACTTGATGAGTTTTCAATGTCTTTGCCTTATGTTTTGACGATCTAACAAACTTACTGTCAAGAACCAGATAGGGAACCTGACACACTTGGCACATATTGAAATTGAACGACTTCCAGCCTGAACTCCAGCTAATGTGAACTGCTGCAAGTGTAGAGAATTGAGGAACAAGACAGGGACCTGATCCCTTGGTGTTCTCTGGCAGAAATACAAGTCAACTATACAGCTGGAAAGCAACTGCAGAAAGTAACTGCCTGCAACTGTACACGCGACAGTGCAACAGTCACTTCCCATTGGGAAGAGGCGTGTACCAACCAAGAATTGACATCATCCTTGGGATGTCTTTGGTAGTCTAACAACATGGTGTAAGGCACAAGATATTTACTTGAGCATTTAGTGATATTTTCTCAAGTATTAAAGATTTGATCCAGCATTGAAATCACAAGTGGGTCAAGAACAAGAAGACAACTCCATTAAGGATCAGTTCCACAATGAGTCTATGTGTGTCCGTAGTTGAGCTGTATTCTTGTTGTTTGTTATTCATTGTAACTCCTATCATGCTTTCTTAGAAGCTTTGTTTTAGGAAACTCAAAATCATAAACCTTCTGAGTTTGTGTTGTGACTAGAGTTAGTCATAAGTTAAAGTCTTTGTAACTAGAAAGTGATAAAATGGCTTGTGGTAAGTGTATCACAAGTTAGTTGAGTTGAAGTCTTTGCAATAGAGTCATTACAAAGTGGCTTGTAATAGTGTGTTTACAAGTTAGTGAAGTTGAAAGCTTGCAGGTGTAGGTCGTGGTTTTTTTCCTCTTGAGTTGGGATTTTTTCACGTAAACATCTCGTGTCTCATTTACTTACTGTTTTAATTAGTATCACCAGTGGAAACCCATAGAGTACCAGGTACTTTATAGTTTGGTGGATTCATATAAACTAATAATTGGTATCAGAGTAGGTTCTTTCTAAAAGGTTAATACCTAACTTTAAGGAAGGACAATCAACCTACAGACCTCCTAGATTTAATGGTCAGTATTACGGCTGGTGGAAAACTCGTATGTATGATTTTATAATGGCAGAATACTCAGAGCTGTGGGACGTCATTTTTGATGGTCCACATGTTCCTATGAAGAAACTTGGAGAAACTGGACCGATGGTGTCGAAAAAACAAAAAGAGTATAGTGATATTAACAGAAAAGCTGTAGAAAAGAACTTACGTGCCAAGAAAATCTTGGTATGTGGAATAGGACCTGATGAGTACAATAGAATCTCAGCATGTGATTCCGCCAAAAAAATATGGGAAGCATTACAAACGGCACATGAAGGAACTACTCAGGTTAAACAGTTCAAGATTGACATGCTCACCACCGAGTATGAGCTCTTCAGGATGAAGGATGATGAGTCTATACAAGATATGCATACTAGATTCACATCTATCATAAATGAGCTTCATTCATTTGGAGATGTTATTCCCAGAAACAAGCTTGTAAGGAAGGTTCTCAGTGTTCTACGTGGCTCTTGGGAGAGCAAGGTGAACGCTATCACTGAAGCTAAAGATTTACAAACTCTAACCATGGATGAGCTGATTGGAAATCTGAAGACATACGAGATGAAAAGAAAGAAAGACAGTGAAAGAAGAGAGCCAAAGAAGGAGAAGAACATGGTGCTCAAGGCTGGAAACAATGACTCAAATGAAGAAGATAGTGATATGGCCTATCTCACTAAAAGATTTCAAAAGATGTTTCGAAGAAATGGTGGCACCTAAGAGAGGTAGTACAAGCAAACCAAAAAATAATGATCTCTATCACAAGTGTGGAAAGCCAGGGCATTTCATCATAGATTGCCCATTTCTGAAACAGGAGCATTACAAACAAAACTCTGACAAAGCAGCAAAAAGGAACCCGGTTCCTGACAAACGATTCAACCGAAAAAGTGCGGTTGACAATATTGTGAGGAAAGCTCTTGCTACTTAGGGAGACTCTTCTAGTGAATCAGAAGGGGAACCAGATGCAAAAAATAGCTCTATGATGGCAGTGGAAACTGAAGCAAAGGAATATGACTCATTGTTTGCATTGATGGCTTAGTCTGATGACGATGAAGAGGATGAAAATGATGAGGTAAATTTCAGGGATGTTCAGAGAAATCTGAAGTCCTATTCTTCTAAAAAATTGATGTCTCTAGCAAATGTTTTAATTGATGCATATTATAGTCTTGATAATGATAAGGAGGCCTTGACCATAGAGCTAGGAGATGTTGAACAATATAGAGATGATCTGGTGGTCTGTGTGGTGAATTTAAATGAGACCATAGCTAATCTTGAAAAAGAAAAGGAAGCTCTAATTGAAAAAAAATAGTGTAGAAAATGAGAGAGATGACCTGATGGTAGTGGTTGTTGACTCGAAGGAAACCTTAGAAAACCTAAGCAAAGAAAAGAATGTCATAGAAGAGAAAATTGCTGATACTGAGCAAGGAAGGGATGGCTTTTTGGTGGTTATCACAGATCTAGAGGAAACCATTGAGGGACTCAAATCTGAACATAGGCATGCAAGTATTGAAAAAGGGAATGGAGTAGCTAGTGAGACACACATCAAACTTGAAAAAGAATTAAATGATGTGAGGACTAGTCTATGTGGTGAACTCGAGAAAAATAGGCAGCTTCAAGTTGAATTGAAGAAAGTAAAAATTGATCTTGAGAAATCTCTCAAGTGGACCTGGTCCTCAGATGTTGTCACTGCCATGTACTTCAACAATAATGGAAACAGATAGGGAATCGAGTTCCAAAAGGAGAAAACTCCTTACAACCCTCACATCAAGTACGTCACAATTCCTGATAACTAGCTTTGTACCCACTGTGAAAACAATGTGCACTTCAAAGAAAATTGCCAGGCCAGGGTTCAATCTGTTCAGAAAAATAAAGTGTTCGCTGAAAAGGTGACTACTAAAGAGAGACCAGGTACCACTCGAAAAAACGAGTATTGCGTGCATGGACTAGAAAAGCTCTTGTTCATCCCTTTTCTCATTATAAGGGACCCAAACTAGTTTGGGTTCCTAAAACTAACCCATAATTTATATGTGCAGGGAACAGTGAGAGGAAACGGACTGCAATGGATCATGGACAGTAGATGCTCAAAGCACATGACTGGAAACACCATGAATTTTCTCTCACTAAAAGCCTTGCAGGGAGGGAATATATCCTTTGGAAATAGAAAAAGGGGTACATTATCCATGTTGGAAAAGTTGGAAAGTCTCTTTCACACTCAATTGAGAACATGTACTATGTGGATGACCTAAAGTACAGTCTCTTGAGTGTTTATCAAATCTGTGATAAAGGGAACAAAGTAGAGTTCTTATCAAAGTGTGCACAGTTACCAATCTGGTAACCGGCAAAGTGGTCTTACACTACAAGAAGTAGGGGATACGACGACATTATATAAATGTCGTATTATGGTGCTTAAATGTCACAAATTTAATCGCCGACATTTTATTTACATATGTACTAAATGTCGTAAATTTTAATATTGGAAATTTTCCGACATTTAGGTAAATATCACAAAAAGATTTGCGACATTTATTTACGACTTTTATAAAAATGTCACTTGAATTTTCTGACATTTAAGGTAATATTGGTAAAAGATTTACGACGTTTATTATAACCTTTAAGAAATGTCACATTTAATTTCACACATTTAGGTTAATGTCAATAAAACATTTACGACATTTCATTAGAACTTTATGAAATGTCATTAAAATTTCTGACAATTTTCTGAAAAAGAATAATAATCATTTATTTAGTTCATTATTCATGACACTAGTACTTATTCATACATTTGTAAATATCAAACATCATACACAATGTACAAACACAAATGATATATAAAGTGAATGCTTTTAGTAATGAATCCAAAGAACAAAAGTAGTGATCGACTAATTGTACTCCATACAAATTTGAACAATTTAAAAGATGTCAACATACAACTACGCTAAGATTGCTCATAACTCAAATAATTCCCTTAACTTGCACAATAAATACAGTGACAACGATTCGGGGATCCATCTTTTCACAACTCAAGTTTTCCTTGCCAGTAATTGAACTGACATCCTTCAAATGCTGCACAAAAAGTCCATATAAGAAAGAATTATAACAATATAATAAATAAATAAATAAAAGTAGAAGTGTCTTGTATATTTTTTCTACTCCATTAATTATTACTAGTAATCTGGATTGTAACCCGGAAAGAATTATTACAGTAGTGCTTTGATCGTTTAAAGAATTCAAAGCTAAAAACTTTAGCAGGAACTAGACAAACTATTGCAACTCAATTCTATGTAAGCTATTGCATTATGCTACATCTGTTGTAGAAACAAAGAACATCAATTAGAAGAAATTGCCCAAAGCAGCAAAGATCTCATAAAACTATTTTATTATTAGTCTCTGCAGGCTCTCTTCAATTCTCACAAATCTCCACATATAAAATAAGCTATCAATACCCATATTTATAATAGTATGAAACCTATTTCAACTAGAAACATGAAAGCCTATTCCTACATTTATTCTAACTGCAATTCCTATTCAGATATGAATTAAATAAACCAAATCCTAAATAATTAAGGTTTCCTACTACAACTTTGAATTAGTTTTTCAACAAATATTATTGATTTTAAATGGTAAAAAGTAAATCTGATCAAGAATTTTTCATACACTCTGAGGTTACAATAAGTCTTTAATAATAGTTACTAGTATGATACACAATGCATCTGCAACCAAGGAGGAGCTAATCGAATATAAATCTATTGATTACGAGTAAAATCAGATGTGATAAAGATTTTTTATATATTCTAATTTTACCAAAATTCTTACACAATAAAACTCACAGCACCTACACCAATTTTAACAGCCTTATAGGGGCATCATCCGATTATAAAAAGGTGTACTAGTTCTCTTTAATAACAATAAACTGAACCGTTCAAATTTTTATGGATTTGTTGTTAAAAAATCCAAGGTTAAATAGTGTCTTAAAATTCACTCCAAGCCTACAGACAAGGTTGGTGAGAAAAATTAGGCTAACTGAAATTCTACAGCAAATTTACAAACCCGAACGATTACACTCATCTAAACTTATGGAACTATCCAATAGTAAGTCCGTAAATTCTTTAATAATACTAAAAGCAACTAAAGAGGAAAGAGGAAAAATTTGATTAACTACTATTAGATTACTTTCAGAAGTAGTAAAAATTGAAATAGGCCTTACGAACAACAAACACGAAACAGTAATGAAACCGCCACAACGGTTTTAACCCAAATTACGTGCATCTAAACCCTAGAACACACACCATAATTGACCCAACGACAGAGCTTATCATTCTAAATATCAAATCAACTATAGAAGTAATTAAAAAAATTAAAAGAAAAACATAACCATTGAACGAATTATTTAGGTATATTCGGATAAGACAGATAGATTTAAAATATATATATATAGGAGTAATGGCGAACTTTAGCGAAACTAGAATCACCATGGTGGTAGAAAAAGATATATAGATATAAAAACGAGAGATAGTTATTAGTAACCTCATGATGGTGGGCGGCGATGGTGGGGTAGAAGGGAAAGTACGACAACGGCAGGGGCGGAGGTAGTGTGGTAGCTACGGGTTCGGTCGAACCCAGCAGCTTTTGTTTAAACACTGTATTTGTATTGAAAAAATTATTAAATATATAAAAATATTTAATTGCGAACTCAGTAACTAAAACGAGTTAGGGTTCGATGATGAAATTAGAACCCATAACCTTAAAATTCTAGCTCCGCCTCTGGACAACGGTTCGGAACAAACTGACGGCGTGGGGAGCAAAGGGAATTTTAGTGAATAAAAAGGAATTGTAGGGATTGAATTATTAGTAATTATTTATTAGAGGGAATAACTTACGTTTTAACTTTTAATTATTAATATCTTTTAGTAGCTATTCCCTCCAAATGTTAGACGGATATTATGGCATTAAAATAAAAGTGTTGTTATAAAATAAAGACCGTAAAGTTTATCAAGTATAGAGAGAAACTGATATATTATTCGAACTCAAACTGATGTACATAATGAACTGAAATCTCTTCTATTTATAGAAGAAAGGAAGCTGCTGTGTAAGCTGCTACGCAAGTTGCTGTGTAAGCTGCTACGCAAGTTGCTGTGTAAGCTGCTACTACAAGCTGTTGTGTAAGCTGCTACTACAAGTTGCTGTGTAAGCTGCTACTACAAGTTGTTGTGTAAGCTGCTACAAGCTGCTGTGTAAGCTGCTACTGTACCAGATATGGATAATCTTCTACTGAGAGCAATATTTATCCATAACGGAGTACTGAATGGATAAGCTTATTATACCCGATATGGATAATCTTTTATCTAGGGTAATGTTTATCCATAACCGGGTACCAAAGTGATAAGCTTCTTCAGGAAGCTTATTTCCAATAGAGTACTAAATAGATAAACATATTTACGGTGGAGTCCCGTATGGATAAGCTTCTTCAGGAAGATTATTTACAACGGAGTACTAAATGAACATCCATAATATAATATATTTATAACACTCCCCTTGGATGTTCATTAAAAGATAATGTGCCTCATTAAAACCTTACTAGGAAAAACCACGTGGGAAAAAATCCCAATGAAGGAAAAAGAGTACACATATTTAGTAAGACGCATTGCTAGGTGCCTCATTAAAAACCTTATAAGGAAAACCCCATGGGAAAAAACCTTAGTAAGGGAAAAAGAGTGCATCACGTATTTTACTCCCCCTGATGAAAACCTTGTTTCAAATATTTGAGTCTCCGCATTCCAATCTTGTATACCATCTTCTCAAAAGTTGAAGTTGGCAAAGATTTAGTGAATAAATCTGCTGGATTATTACTTGAACGGATTTGTTGCACATCAATGTCACCACTTTTCTGAAGATCGTGTGTGTAGAATAATTTTGGTGAAATGTGCTTCGTTCTATCTCCTTTTATAAATCCTCCCTTCAATTGGGCTATGCATGCAGCATTGTCTTCGTATAAAATTATGGGTCTTTTCTCACATTCCAAACCACATTTTTCTCGAATAAAATGAATTATTGATCTCAACCATATGCATTCCCTACTTGCTTCATGAATAACTATTATCTCAGTGTGATTTGAAGAAGTAGCAACAATAGATTGCTTTGTGGAGCGCCATGATATGATAGTACCTCCATATGTAAATACGTAGCCGGTTTGAGATCGAGCTTTATGGGGATCAGATAAATAACCTGCATCTGCATAACCAACAAGGTCTGCACTATCTTTGTTAGCATAAAACAAACCCATATCAAGAGTTCCCTTTAAATATCGCAATATATGCTTAATCCCGTTCCAATGTCTCCGTGTAGGAGAAGAACTATATCTTGCTAGTAAATTAACAGAAAATGCTATGTCAGGCCTTGTAGCATTAGCAAGATACATTAGTGCACCAATTGCACTGAGATAGGGTATTTCGGGACCAAGGAGTTCCTCGTCCTCTTCTGGAGGTCGGAACAAATCCTTATTCACTTCAAGTAATCGAACAACCATTTGTGTACTCAATGGGTGCACTTTGTCCATGTAAAAGCGTTTTAAGACCCTTTCTGTATAGGCAGATTGATGGATAAAGATCCCATATGCTAAATTTCAATTTGCAGACCAAGACAAAGTTTTGTCTTTCCAAGATCTTTCATCTCAAATTCTTCCTTAAGATATTCAATTGCCTTTTGAAGCTCTTCTAGAGTTCCAACAAGATTTATTTCATCAACATAAACAGCAAGTATAACAAATTCTGATGCCATTTTCTTTATAAAAATACATGGACAAATAACATTATTTATGTAACCTTCTTTAAGCAAATATTCACTAAGGCGATTATACCACATGCATCCAAATTGCTTTAAACCGTACAAAGATCTTTGTAATCTGATTGAATACATTTCCTGAGATTTTGCTTCAGGCATTTTAAATCCTTCAGGGATTTTCATATAAATTTCATTATCAAGTGAACCGTACAGATAAGCTGTAACTACATCCATTAGATGTATTTCAAGCTTTTCATGTAGTGCTAAACTGATGAGATATCGAAATGTTATGGCATCCATAACAGGTGAATATATTTCATCAAAATCGACTCCAGGTCGTTGTGAGAATCCTTGTGCAACAAGGCGAGCTTTGTATCTTTCAACTTCATTTTTATCATTCCTTTTTTGCACAAAAACCCATTTATGACCAACTGGTTTTATACCAGCAGGTGTTTGGACTACTGATCCAAAGACCTCTCTTTTAGAAAGTGACTTCAATTCCGATTGAATTGCCTCTTGCCATTTTGGCCAATCAGATATTTGTCGACATTCTTCGATAGATCGAGGTTCAAGATCCTCACTATCTTGCATAATATTAAGTGCAACATTATATGCAAAAATATTATCCACCACTATTTCAGATCGATTTAAATTAATCCCATCACCGATCGAACTTATTAAAAGTTCCTCACTCACATGAGCTTCGGGTTCATTAATTTCTTCAGGAATCTCAGAACTAATCAAATTTTGGGTCTCTTCAGGAGATCCCTTCATATTATCGTTTTGATCATTTGTCGATTTTATTTTTCGAGGATTTCGATCCTTAGAACCCAAAAGCCTACCACGCTTCAGGCGTGCTTTAGGTTCACTATCTCTCATGCTAGTAGATGGTCCTACTGGACATCAATTCGGATAGGCACATTCTCTACTGGGATATGTGACTTAGTTATCCTTTTCAAATCAGTAAATGCGTCTGGCATTTGATTTGCTATATTCTGTAAATGGATAATCTTCTGGATCTCCTGATTACATATAGGGGTACGGGGATCAAAGTGAGATAATGATGAAATTTTCCACACAATTTCTCTTTTGATTTCCTTTTTCTCTCCCCCTAATTGTGGAAAATTTGTTTCATCAAACCGACAATCTGCAAATCGAGCAGTAAATAAATCTCCTGTTAATGGTTCAAGATAGCGAATAATAGAGGGTGATTCAAACTCAACATATATTCCCATCCTTCTTTGTGGTCCCATCTTACTACGTTGTGGTGGTGCTACTGGCACATATACAACACATCCGAAAATTCGCAGATGGGCAATATTTGGTTCATGACCAAAAACTAATTGTGACGGAGAATATTTATTATAATGTGTCGGTCTGAGACGGATAAGTGATGTTGCATGCAAGATAGCATGGCCCCAAGCAGTAATGGGCAATTTTGTTTTCATAAGTAGTGGTCTTGCTATCAATTGCAGACGTTTAATAAATGACTCTGCAAGGCCATTTTGAGTATGAAAATAAGCTACAGGATGTTCAACTTTTATCCCAACGGATAGACAATAATCATCAAAATCTTAAGATGAGAATTCTCCAGCATTATCAAGGCGAATAGCCTTTATAGGATAATCTGGGAATTGTGCCCTTAATCGAATTATTTTGGCTAATAGCTTTGCAAACGCCAGGTTGCGAGATGATAGTAGGCACACATGAGACCATCTTGAAGATGCATCTATTAGGACCATAAAATATCTAAACAACCCACTTGGTGGGTGAATAGGTCCACATATATCCCCATGTATACGCTCTAAAAAGGCAGGGGATTCAATACCAACCTTCATTGGTGATGGTCTAGTGATCATTTTTCCTTGATAACAAGCATCACAAGAAAATTCGTCATTTGTAAGAATCTTCAAGTTCTTTAATGGATGCCCACTCGAATTTTCAGTAATTCGTCTCATCATTATTGATCCGGGATGGCCCAAACGGCCATGCCAAAGCACAAAAGTATTTGAATCCGTAAACTTCTGGTTTACGATAGAGTGTGCTTCAATTGTACTAATTTTTGAATAGTATAAGCCAGAAGATAAAGTTGGTAACTTTTCTACAATGCATTTCTGGCCAGAAATATTCTTTGTAATACAAAGATATTCCTTGTTCATTTCATCTATTATCTCTACATGATACCCATTTCGGCGGATATCCATAAAACTCAACAAGTTTCTTCGGGACTTGGAGGAGAACAATGCATTGTCTATAATAAGTTTTGTTCCCTTAGACAGAAATATTATGGCTCTTCCGGAGCCTTCAATCAAACTTATATTACCAGAAATTGTTGAAATATTTGCTTTTTCCTTATGCAAATAAGAAAAGTATTTCTGATCGTTGAATATGGCATGAGTTGTTCCACCATCAATAACACACATATCTTTATGATTTGTCTTTGATCCAAACATAATTTGAGGGTTATCCATATTCTACATATATTATAGTAAACATCATTATCAAAGCATAACTTTTATTTATCTACAACAATTACATAACCATACTATCTATTACAAACAACAAAAATTAAAATATTTACATTTCTACAGATTCACTACCGATTACATGACTTATTTCTCCTTCTGGGAGTGCAAAGTAATCAGCTACATCCAAATGCATGAAGTCTAAATTATCTTCAGAAATAAAATTTGCTTCAACATTTTTCTCTGTCTTCTTCAGGGAAGCTTGATAAAGCTCAACCAGGTGCTTTGGCGTACGACAAGTACGTGACCAGTGCCCTTTTCCTCCACATCTATAGCATGCATTTTCTGCATTTGGCGCTTGCACCGCTTCATGCTTTTGTTCCTTCCTTTTCCACTGCTGGTGGTGAGGAGGCTTCTTTGGTGCATTATTATTACCATGATTGGGGTTTCTTCCCCGACCACGGCCATGACCACGACTGGGGCCACGACCTCTTCCACGTTTAGCTTGGTGGAAGTTCGTCTCATTCACTTCAGGGAATGGACAAGAACCAATAGGTCGGCTTTCATGATTTTTCATTAATAGCCCATTATGTTGCTCTTCTATAAGAAGATGTGAGATAAGTTCAAAATACTTTTTAAATACCATCTCTCGATATTGTTGCTGCAGGAGCATATTCGAGGCATGAAAAGTGGTGAAAGTTTTCTCCAACATATCATGATCAGTAATATTATCACCACATAATTTTAATTGGGAAATAATTCTGAACATAGCAGATTATACTCACTGATAGATTTAAAATCTTGTAGCCTTAGATGATTCCAATCATAACGTGCCTGTGGAAGAACGACCATCTTCAGGTGGTCATATCTATCTTTCAAATTATTCCACAGTATGACTGGATCTTTAATAGTGAGATATTCCATTTTCAGGCCCTCATCAAGGTGATGGCGTAGGAATATCATTGCTTTGGCACGGTCTTAGTTTGATGCCTGATTTTTATCCTTGATTGTGTCTGCCAGACCCATCGCATCAAGATGAATTTCAGCATCAAGCACCCAAGACATGTAGCTTTTGCCCGATATATCCAGGGCTACAAATTCAAGTTTAGAAAGATTTGACATTATTTAGGAAAAGAAAGTTCTTACCTCTAATACTTTCAAAGTATTTGCTCGAGATGTCAGAGTCTCATGCTGATAACGTGTTATAAAATAAAGACTGTAAAGTAAAGACAAGTATAGAGAGAAACTGATATATTATTCGAACTCAAACTGATGTACATAATGAACTGAAATCTCTTCTATTTATAGAAGAAAGGAAGCTGATGTGTAAGCTGCTACTACAAGCTGCTGTGTAAGCTGCTACTGTACCAGATATGGATAATCTTCTACTGAGAGCAATATTTATCCATAACGGAGTACTGAATGGATAAGCTTATTATACCCGATATGGATAATCTTCTACCTAGGGCAATGTTTATCCATAACCGGGTACCGAAGTGATAAGCTTCTTCAGGAAGCTTATTTCCAATAGAGTACTAAATAGATAAACATATTTACGGTGGAGTCCCGTATGGATAAGCTTCTTCAGGAAGATTATTTACAACGGAGTACTAAATGAACATCCATAATATAATATATTTATAACAAGTGTCACTAATTTCCATTTGATAAATGATATTTAAGCTAACAGTATTTTGTGACGTTTTTCTCCAAATGTCATTGTATTGTGACATTTTTTAAGAAAATGTCAGGAAATTATATATTTCCGACATTTATGTTAAATGTCATTAAATAAATATCGCCGTATCCATGATTTCTTGTAGTGTTAGTATATAAAAGATACAAGAACATCTACGTTGCTGAATTTAAATCTCTACGAGCTGGTGATATGAGCTGCTTGAAGGCAGTTGATAATGATGCATAACTTTGGCATAGAAGATTAGGGCATGCAAGCTTCTCACTTCTGAATAAATTGATTAAGAAGTGTGAGCTTGTGATTTTTGCCTCACATGAATTACTCCAAAAAGAATTCTCAAAATTAGATTTTTATCTAATTATTTGCTAAAATTAGGAATTACTGTGCAATTTGCCTGAGTGTTTGCATATTTTGTGCATATTTAATTTTATTAATGCATTGAAAATACAAAAATATAGCATCTGCATTTAGAATTTAGTTCTACATTTTTAGATTAATTAAGTAAATTGTTGTTTTACAAAAATAAAAAATCTCAACAAAAAAAAAGTATTTTTGCATTTTAGTGTTTAATGTCAAAATTGTGTGATTTTCTTGGTATTTAATTATTGGTGATAATTATTATTTAGAGATAATTAAGTTAATTTGATAGAATGATTTGGTTTGGGGATTAATTAAGTTTTTATTTTTATTTTGAGAGGAGAAAATAGTTTTGAAATAAATAAGAAAAGGGAAGAATAAAAGAGAAATCAGAATTCTTGGGCCATATTTAATTAATTCAAAGCCCAAATCAAATTACCCCAAAAATATGCCCCATACCCGGTCCAAACTTCCAGTCTCTCAGACCATCGAAACAATGTAGTATAGGGACATAACTACGTCGTTTCGATTTCAACAGATCTTAACCGTCCATTCATCTACATCCAACGACTAAAACTTCGCCCCATTTCCCATTACCCGAACCCGACCCATTCCCACACCCGAACCACCCCAGTTGAAACCAAAACGACCCTGTTTCCCATTTATGATTTAATCAGAGCCGTTGGATTCCAATTATCCAACGACCCTGATTAAATCAAACATTTTAATATATCAAACCCCCCAAACCCGACCCTTCCCATTTCATTTCCCCCTCCTCTCTTTCGTCTCTCTTCACAGACCAAGCAACACACCACCGCCTTCCGCCCGCTGGAAATCACCCACGGTGGCAAACGGTGGCCAACCAGCCCCAAATTTATATCGTAGAACCCCCTCACTCCCCTCTTCACAAATCCGTAACCCGTTACCTTCGAACATTCCTGGAGCCCTTCGAATATCGATTCGAAGGGATGAACCCTAGCACCGCCCTAACTTTCTCCGGTGGCGGCGCAACCTCCAATCGACCCCAAACTAACACCCCTTGACCACCACAACTCCCTCTTCCCTAATCCATAATCCGTTTCCTTCGAATGGGGCTCAATCTGCTCGAATCTTAAATCCAAGGGTCCGAATTCTAAAGTCAAACCTAAACTCGAGAATTGATGATAATTTTAGAGCCGATTTCATCATGAAATAGTGTTAATCACTTGTTTTTAACAAAGAACAACTGACTAACATCATTTGGCGATGAAATCGAAAAGAAAAAAAATTTGGGTACCAAGTTGTCCAGTTAAACCGGTAAGTTTTCTTGATTATTGTTTTTTAGTATTTGTTTCACTTCTCTAGTTGTTGGTCCACTAACTCAGTCAGTTTAATTAGATCTTTTCTATTAAATTTGTTTGAATTTGTTTAGTAACAAGTCTAGTTAATTTGGTGTTAATTGTTTTAAAGGTCGAATCACAAATGAGTTCATTCGTTGGTTATTTCTTGCTTGGTTCAATTCTAAATCACTCATGTATGGGGTATTTTTTGATTTCTTTTCAATGTTAAACTCTTATATTTTCAGAAATTGATGTTGTTTGGTTTTGGCTGCTTGATGATTTTGTTTTATAGAATTGTTTGTGCAAGTTTGCAAATAATCAGAACTTTCAGTAGTTCTGATCAAATAATTAGGATTTCAGAGTATAGCTTGAGAATTGTTTAATAAAAAGAGGTATTCACCTAACTTAAGAAGATTCTAATAGTGGTAGGGTTAGAAGTGCATTAATTGAGTAAGTGGAATCATTTTAAAATGTTGAAAGGTCATTTTGTGAATCCAAGGGGCATTTTCCGTTGCCTATTTAAGAGATCTTAGGACTGAAAATACAAAGGGGGGAGGGGGGGAGACCTAAGTGATAGAAAAATCTGAAAAAAAAATTCATTATAAACACTGCTCTATTGAAATTCCTCTTCAATTTTTCTTAGTTTTCAATTGCTGAAAGTCAGTGGAATTAGCGTTACTTGGTTTTAATTCTCTACGTTACTCTGCCAGTTTGAAACTTTCTAAAAAATTTGAGTGTTTGAGGGAGTTCAAAAAAAAAAGATAGAGTAAATAGAGAAGAAATATTGAAAAATACTGATAAATAACACTGTTTCATTGAGTTCTTTTGGTATTTTCTAAAGTTTTTCTAGTATTGAAGCAATTTCTGGTTAGCTGGTACTGATCGAGTCTGGTTGAAGTTTTTTGTGGTTCACTTTGTGACTGAAGTTGATTTCTGGGCTATTTTACCTCACTTTCTGGTTTAAATTAGTTTTAACTAGTGTTTGACTCTGTTGTTTTGCTACTGCTGTTGGGCCTCTGATTATTCTGTTGTGTGCACTTCACATTTTTCAGGTACACATTGTAAAGCTCATATGACTATGAATGTTGGATGTGAAGAAACGAAATGAAAGGCATGAAGATTAAAGCATAGTGTTAACTTGTTTTCTCTGTTTTAGCTATAGTTTTCTTTAGTGTCATATTTCTGCAAAATTAGCTTTTGTCACTAGATATTAATTTGAAGTTGATAGGGCTGTTGCATCAAAGGTTAATTTGACTGTTTATGGATTCTACACTCTTGTTTGGTTTACTAAAGATTAGTGTTTGTTTTAACTCTATTTTCCATTCGAATTGGTTATAGGTCAAGTATTAGTCTGTTGTTGTGTGTTGGTTCAACCAAGTTGAGTTTTGTTGGCATTTCTAGCTTTCTAGTAATTGGGTTTGGAGTTGTTCTTTTGTTGAATTGAGGATAAACTCAAGTAAGTTTGGAATGTGAATCATGACTACCAAAATGCTTCTGTGGCTGGAGAACTTTGAATTTAGAATGTTAGTAGGTTTGTTTTATGCCTAAATAGTTACAGATAACTCAACAGTAAACATGTTAGGCTTATGTCTCCTATGGTGTTATTGATAAGCCCTTACGTGTGGTGAAATAGTTATTGTTTTGAATGTCGAGTAGGATGAGGATTTAAATAGGCAAAGTGGAATAGGGAGAAGTGTATATCAAATCATGCATACTTCATGTGGAAATTGTGTTAATGTTTAGTTTATTGGTAGAAATGCATGTGAATTGAATTCGAGGGAGTCATTCTAATATGTGAATGAAATGACTATGTAACAATTTTCTAAGAATATTCAATCAATTGGTAGTTTCAAATTATGTTATGAGAATTTCCAGTAGTTTGTGATTTACTACTGTATGACCAGGAAAAGTGATTGAGGTCTGTATTGTTATTTGGAGCCCAAGGCTCCTAATGCTAAAAAGGATTTGTGTCATCCAGACTCGAAACTCGAGTCGTGTGTTGGTTAAATGTGAACTGGTCTTTGGCCCAGTTCATAAGGGCGACGCTATGAGGCCATCATAGATTGGGCCTAAGCATTTCTTTGCAACAAAGTAGGGTCTTCATTTCAGATTTTTTTTTTTTAAAAAAACAAGTAATTTAGGCAATTCACGAGTAATTAGAAGTTCTGCCCTATTTCTTTAATTAAACTATACTCTTCATAAATAGATTGGAGGTGAACCATATTAGATAACAAATAGTCTATGGCCCTCCTAAATTTAATTTGAATTACCCTTTAATAATAAATTGAGGCGCGCCGTGCCAAACAAAAATCACAATTGCATGACCCTCATTTTAATTAATTTTGTTTTATCCTTAGAAATCGAGGCGCGCTATTTAGCGAAATTACCATGGCCCTCGCAAAGTTGCAAATGCGTAGTTGCTTTAGGCACGTCATTTTAATAATTTATCTTCCTAAATTCGGGTGCGCATTTATGTGACCCAAATCTAAATCTTAACAATGTTGAAATATGTCGGAGACCGCGGGTGTATTTATGTGACGTGGTTCAAAACATGTTTTAATAATGTTGCAATATTCCTAAAATGGATAAAAGCGGTTAAGTTAAAATTTGCACATAGGTTTATAATTGTTCTAAAATCAGATAAATAGGCCAAATATAACAGTTGAGCGACCGTGCTAGAACCACGGAACTTGGAAATGCCTAACACCTTCTCCCGGGTTAACAGAATTCCTTACCCGGATTTCTGATTTGCGGACTATAATACAGAGACAACCTTTTCCTCGATTCGGGATTTGAACCGGTGACTTGGGACACCATAAATCTCCCAAGTGGCGACTCTGAATCTTTAAATAAATAAATCCCGTTTCGATTGTCCTTTAATTGGAAAAACTCCCTTATATATCCCTTCTTGGGGGGTGTAGGTAAAAAGGAGGTGTGACAGCTCTGGCGACTCCGCTAGGGAACGAACCCAGAATCTCTGGTTCAGGGTTCAGAATTCGAGCTTAGATAAATTGTTATTTTTGGCTTTATATGATTTGGTTACATGTTTGGGCCTAATGTGCTAAATGTTGCTTTTTACCGCTTTGATATTATCTGAACTGTATATATAAACTGCTACGAAATCCCTCTCTTCTCTCTCTTGAGGAGTGCACGCTGGTCGTGACTTCTTTCTGTTAGTGTCCTATTCCAAATAGAACGAGGTTCGGGCAAGTTGCAAAGCCGGATGATCTTTTGGTTACCGGTACGCAGCCCCCTCTCGGCTCAAGTTGTCCGCTCGGGTAAGCCAGGTCTAGAACAAATAAACCCAGGTTTTAAACCTAGTATAACAAGACCTCATGCCGGATCCCTAGTAGGAACGTTTGTCTGCATCACGTGCATTTTGACTTTGGAGAAAGATCAACGGCCATAACTCACCCTTCATAATTAAACCAAACGACCTACCCTAATCTTCCTCATTCTCACCTGACCCGCCGCCTTTGAATCCCAAACGCTCTCAAATCCTCTCATCAGCTCTTCGAAACTCTATCCTCCTCCTACCTTATTTCACCATGTTTTCACCGAAATCCATGGCTTCTCAGGCCATGGACGGTATGTACTCACCCCTCTCCATTATTATACCTTGGGTGTTCGAGGTATTAAAGGCTGACTTTGATGGTTCTTCCAGATCTTCTCAGATCTTCATTTCTATAGCTTATCCGGCCATGCTCCGGCACATTCAGGCCTCAGGAGCCTGATTCCTCACCTGTTCGACTTAGGATCTGATTGTTCTTCCAAGCCTTTCTCATTTCTAGGGTTTCTCTAAAACCCTAAGTTGTTCGAGGCTCTTCTCTGTTTATTTTCTTAGATCTATGGTATGTTCGTGTTCTACTAGGCTTCTAAAGTGTTTACTTCAAAATTTTCTTTTCAAAAAGATCTTTCTGATTCTTTCTTTATATGTGTTTGTTTGTGCTATGCTCCTATGGATTCTTTTACTACGCGTGTACTGTTCTCCTGCTCTTCTTTTTCTACTATACCTGTTACTCTTGTTACTCCTTGTTATGCTTCCCTTACTTTTCTAGTATATGTGCTTACTGTTGAGTTTTTTTTTGTTTGCTCTATTAGACTCTGTTTGCATTCTTGCTGAACATGTTTCCTCTGTTTTAATTTAACTCTGTATCACCTCTTCTTTTCTAAACTTGTTTAAGTTCCGAGTTTCTCAAATATGTTCTCTACGACCTCAAATTAGCTTTCTTTCTTTGTATCATGTCTGTTTATTTCTCATAAGTCTTTGAAAGAGGCTTCTGAGCCTGTTTCAATGACTTGCTTTCTCATCTCTATGAAACCCTAGGATTTGGGGGTTTCTTGGCAATTTTGAATTTGTGCGAGTTAGGGTTCCGCTTTGGGACCCTGAACTCTCAGACTCATTGTGAGTCTGCAAACTGGACTTGTACCCTTTCTTGCTCATGATTCTGAACCTCTATTTGAGTAAACTCTCTTCTATATAACTTCTTGATTCACATGTTTGTGTTCTTTATATATGGGAACTCTTCTTTCAAAAGGTCTTTACTGACTAATTGATTGATTTTGAATTCCTTTTAATGAGTCTTGACTGATTGTTACTGATTCTCTCTAATTGAACCTTCTTTACCTTTCCTGACTTGGTTCATTCGAGATTAAACCTGTAACTTTGATTTCCTTGGTTGTTTGATTGATTCCCTTTCCTTATTTTTCCCAAGCCGTGTACCACTGAGTTTTTCCTTAAATAAACTTCTATGTATTTACCTTTTTGAAAAGGTTTTAATCAAAATATCTTTCCTTAAATGTCTTTTACTCGTTTGAAATCGATTCCCTTAACTGAAGGGAAATTATATGTGATTGATTGCAAGTTATTTTCTTACCTTTCTTACTTGTTTCTCTGCACTATAAAAGGGACTACACTTCCGCACTTTTAACACACTTCCAATTCAATACTTTTACACCACTACTTCGAGTTGAATACCTCGAGCCTTTAGTTCAATACTTTCGACTTACTTACATACTTACGATATTACTTTGAGTTCAATACTCTTACAGCATTCTACTCTTTCTGAGATCTTTTGGAACTGTTTGCTTACAACTTGGCTTTCTCAAGACTGCTTTTACTTGTTTGTTTTCCCTGAAACTGGTATGTTCTAATTTAACTTTTCTGCCTCACTCCCCTATGTGTTTATTTACAGTTTTTGAAAGCTTGTTTACTTTGCTGTTCATATTCAGTGATTAATGTTAACTATGTAAACTTTTTTTTTCTTTGCATCTGCTGTTTGTTATGAACTCTCTATACTCCACTCCCTTCTATGTGTTTGAGTTAAGGTTCATGGCCTGACAGCATCCAAGTTGTTGCTTAGGTCTGAACCTGATCCTCAATGGATCCTAACTCCCAACTTTGGCTAACAGGTTGGTCAGGGGTGTGCCAGCACTCCTGATTGCTGGGCATGACCACCAGGCTGTCATTAACTTCCCCTAAATCCCATCTATGCACTTGCACTCTCTCTTAGATTCTAAGTTCTGTCCCCCTCTTATGAGCCATGCTTTGGGACCCTGAGTTCCTCTAAACTTGGACATTTGAGGGCTGACTCTTTCACACTGCACTATAATCTGATTCTAATATGTGTTTGGGGTGTAAGCACTGCCCTGAGTCCCTTTGAGACTCTTGGGAACTTTGACACATCCCAAATAAGAAAAAGGCTTTTTGGAAAATGGATCCTGGAAGTTGGTTTATCTCATATTGCTAGACCTTGAGTCTGAATTAGGCTGTTTGGTTGCAGCTGGATGTTCTGATGTATTTTTTTTGATTTATTCTGGTCTGTAATATTTTATAATAACTTATGGGGTTCTAAGTAAGAAGGAGAGGGTCATTTATGTATGCAAAGGGTAGACAACATGCTCATAAGTGTTACTATTTACAAGTTCTGCACTTATGCATTTCATATAGAAATCCTGCCTATAGTTTCTGCACTTTTGCATTAGAAATCTTGCCTATAAGTGTCTGCACTTCTGCATATCATTAGAAATCCTGCCTATAAGTTTCTGCACTTCTGCATATCACATAGAAATCCTGTCTGTAGGTTTTTTCTGCACTTCTGCATATCATATAGAAATCCCGCCTATAAGTTTATGTACTTCTGCATATCATATAGAAATCCTGCCTATAAGTTTCTGCACTTCTGCATATCATATAGAAATCCTGTCTGTAGGTTTTTTCTGCACTTCTGCATATAGAAATCATGATTATAGGTTTTCTGCACTTCCGCATATACCTCCATCATTAGACAAACAATTATAGGTTAAAAATAACAAAATGCATCCTAGATACCATGTCTATAGGACTCCTGCACTTTCATAATTGTTTTAAACCAACAACGCTCAGAAAGCATGCCTATTGGAGTAATTAACCGAATCTGAATCGTTTGCAATTCTAAAATCAGTAGTAATGTCGTTTAATATCTGCAGATCTTATTTTTTATATATATAATCAGTAAGCCTTCTTTAAAATCAGAGCAAGCATCGTTAGATATCATGCCTATAGGTTTCACCTAGGCAAGCCATTATGTAATTAATTAACTGCATCAGTCTTTGATAATTACAACTAGTGGAGGCCTAATTCGGACTTCTCATCTGAGAAATATGTGATAAATCAGCCTTCTCTAATGCTTTAAATTTAATTCAGACCATAACCAGTATTTGTAAGTAATGCTAAACAATTTGTTTGTTTAAATGAGGAGGCCCGTTTGAGCCCTTTAAACTGTTATGTGTTCTCCCATACCTGCCTTATATATTTTAATTGCCGCCCTAGAATTTTATCCTTTTAAAACTTTGAAAAGCCAAATCTCCCTTCCCTTTAGGACTTGTAGTCCCAAATGCCTCCGGTACTGATAAAATTGGGGCGGGTACTAGCATGCAATAAGTAACGATACTATTTCGCGCTTAATACCTTAACGGGCTGGGAAAGGGTAGATATGGATATGATGACCGGTGCGCCGATACCATGTGTAACCCCTCTTTTGAGGAGTGATTACCGGGTATTACATTGATGTGATCCATATTATTTGTAAACCTAGGACCCCCTTTCCTTTATTTGTTTTTTTATTCTCAAACTATTTCTTTAAAATTTCTGCTTTCTTTACTTTCGTCAAACTCTCAACTTGCTTGCAATATTATGGAAAACCCCCTTCTACTTGTGACTTCTATTTTCTTACTTGTTATTCAAATTCACAATTGTAGCATGGCCGGGAACCACACTAGTGGATCTTGGGAGGTGCCTAACACCTTCCCCTCGAGATAATTTCTAGCCCTTACCCGAACTCTAGTTTTCCAACTCGTACTCTTCTTTAGTGTCCTAATGCACTTTAATCATTAAGTGGAGACTCTTCAAAAACCCAATTCCCAAGAGGGAACGAGTTTTCCTCCCAAATGTCATGAACCCGATTTCGCTTTTTAGAAAAAGGGGGCGCGACAGCATGGCGACTCTGCTGGGAACTTCTTTAGGCTTTTACCATCTCATGTTACTTGTGACTTCATTACTTCCTTATTAGCTTTATTTAATGTCTTTACCTCTTTTCTTCTATGAAACTGACTTGGCTCTTTGTTTCTTTTCTTTAATGCTTTCTTTTACTGCTTCCCTTCAATGTCGTTGTAATTATGAGCAATTATTGTAATCATTACTTTATGAACGTGCAAATACGTGACAACTTGTTTCATTCATTTAATTGTTTATTCAACATCATATTCCACCGAGCCAAATAAAATATCATAGCAACGCTTATAATGAGTGGTTGCACCCTTCCAATATTATCACCCCTAAATTTGGCAAAGGCGTATTTGTGGTAAAACTAGTCGATCAGCGGTGCAGTCAACGGTTCCGTGCCTTTCCCTCTTGAGTTGTCCGCTCAAGGGTATCGGTCTAATACCCAATAGAAACCTTACTCTGTTCAAATGTGCATGCATCACTGTTAAACCTAGCCGAGTCAGTTATGTTGTCCGCATAATGACTCTTTAAGATAGCCTTATCCAAAGTCAACTGGGTTTCCTTGAAACCCAAACGGACGCTACCATGTCTGTGCATTTATTTGGAGAACTAAATGTTGCTCATGCTAATTGTTGATATTTAATAGCCGAATCTGTTAGAAGTATGGCCTCACCCTTTTGTTTTGCAGAAATGAATGACAAAGTTCCCGACTTTGGTATGGTCAACATACCCTCACTCTTGCTAACCTGGTAGAGGAACCTCCCATCAAGTAACAAAATCAACGAATGGAAAGAGGGAGTCACCAAGTCTAGTGAGAAGCTGAAATATCTGGAATACAGTCTGCTGGAGTTGGAAGGGAAAGTGAGGAAAAGAGTCACCGACTGTCAAAACGCTAAGGAAGGCAAAGGAGAACGCTTGGCGAAGGCATTTTTACTACAAAATTTGCGCGAACTGGAGGATTTGATCAATGAAAACATTCAACCTGAAGAAGGTCCTTCCGGGACCAAGTAGCTAGGAGTGCTTTCTTTTGCTTTAAGAATGTAATAAGGTCAATGGCCATTAGTGACATTTTATTTTCTGTTATTTTTAGTGTCATTTTGGGATTCGTCTTATTTTTATCAATAAAATGAGGCATTTAGCATTATAAGCTCTCCAAATTAACTTGTCGCTAGGCCTACCTCGGGCACAATGAGGCTCCCAAATTAGGACATGATTTATATTCTCGCACTATGTGTTTAAATATCGCAACATTTTCTTCTCATAATCTGCACTAACTTGCTACCTTTGTTTTTGTTTTTTGTTTTATTACCCTCCCCAAAGGTTAGTTCGTGCACTCTGGCATCGTCATCATACTCCACAAGATCTAAGGGCCCTCCGCCTCCTTCTCTCTGAGTCCTATCAGAAACAAGAACAAGGGAAAAATGGAAGATTTGAGAAACATTAGAAAGGAGAACTCAGTTGAAAGGGTAGAGGTTCCTCAGGGTATTCAGGTTTCCAAGAAGAGTGCCTCCCAGCTCGAGCAAAAGTTGTTGAAATTTTAGGAGGAATTGGACCAAGTTCGGAACTTAGCAAGCTTGTCGTTTTCCCTTACCACCCCAGATGTCAACTTTCCCAACACTCGAAACCCCACACCTCTACAAAACAACCCGAAACCACAAAACCAATCCGCTCCCCATCACCGCTGCAACACATGCCACACTTCAAACAACACTCCACTGCTCATTCCTGAACCACTAAACTCCACAAATGATCATCTCCACAACACCCCCATCTATGTGGAAACCATACCATACTATACTCAACCTATTTCAAGCACACTTGAGTATGATGAAAAAGACTATCTTATCAGGAATCTAGCCACAGAACTCAAGAAGCTGACTAGCAGAGTTCAGGGTGTTGAAGAAAGCAAGGGGATCGAGGGATTGAATTACGAAGGCCTTTGCATTCAGCCAGATGTCGAACTGCCTGAGGGGTACAAACCTCCCAAGTTTGAGATGTTTGATGGCACCGAGAATCCCAGAGTTCATTTGAGGACATACTGAGACAAGATGGTCGGAGTAGGAAAGGATGAAAAGATTTGCATGAAGCTCTTTATGAGAAGTCTGAAAGGGGATGCTTTATCTTGGTACATTAGCCAAGACCCGAAGAAGTGGTCGAATTGGGTAAGTATGGCGTCCAATTTCATGGACAGATTCAGATTCAATACGGAGAATGTGCCAGATGTGTTCTACATCCAGAACCTGAAGAAGAAGCCTATATAGACATTCCGCGAGTATGCTACTCGTTGGAAGCTGCTAAGGTCAGGCCAGCTTTAGAAGAAGAACAAATGAATAGGTTTTTTGTCCGGGCTCAAGACCCATAATATTATGAGAGGTTGATGTTGATTGAAGGCCATAAATTTTCCGACATCATTAAGCTAGTGGAAAGGATCGAGGAAGGTATTAAAAGTGGTATGGTCACAAACTTTGAAGCATTATAGGCCACCAACAAGGCTCTACAGTCTGGTGGCACGTCCAAGAAAAGGGATGTGAGTGTCGTGATGGTTGCACAGAGAACAAAAGTCCCCAATCAAATACTAAACCTACCCATTACTTCCACTCACATATCAGCCTACCCCAAATTACCAAGCACCCTTGCCCTCTTACAAAGATCCACCGCCTACTTACCAATCATCTCCACCTCCCACATATCAGCCCACTTCGCCCAGATACTCTCAACCTGCACCTGTCTACGAAGCCTACAATACCCAACAAGCCCATTATCAATCACCTCCCCTTCGCCAAAATTTCCCTAGACCCTGACCAAACTTCGACTGCAGACCCCCCAAACAGTATACCGCCATTACTAAACCTATCGACCAGCTGTATGAAAGGCTCAAAGTTGCTGGTTACATCACCCTTATCCCTTCCATAAACCCCGAAAACCCCTCCCAATGGGTCAACCCAAACAAAACATGTACATACAATTCTGGCATGAAGGGGCATACCATTGATGAGTGCCACTCTTTGAAGGATTAGATCCAAGCTTTGATTGACAACAAAATCATTGTGGCAAAGGAGCCTACTCCGAATGTCCGTAATAATCCTCTACCAGACCACAAGGGTGAAGGTGTTCACATGATTGAGATTGGGACCCCAAAGGGTCGATTGGATTGATCGTTGAAGGTGACGAGCCAAAGAAACCAATAGTCACCCTTAACCCGATTGTGGTCCAGATGCAACCTTCTGGAGACGCCGAAGTGAACATGTCCATACCACTTGAGTTCGAAGAACCTTTTTCTGCAAAGATGCCAGGGCCTATTGAGGTCGAGTTTGGGTCCCCAAAGGCACCTGTACCATTTGAGGTTGCTGTATTACCTCCCAAAGCAAGGGTGCCCATTCTGGTGGCCATGACAGCCGTAACACCATTCCACCCAAAGGCCATACCGTGGGATTGCACCACCGAGGTGAGAAAGAAAGGGAAAACCAAATATGGAGAAGCAATTGCAGCACAGGGTATTACAAGAACCGGCAGGGTTTATACTCCAGAACATCTTGCTGAGTCCAGTAAGCAGGCCTCTGGACGACCAACCGTCACTGAAACTGGGCCTAATGATCTCTGGAGGAAGATACAAGCCAAAGAGTATTTGGTCATTGATTAGTTTAACAAAATGCTAGCCCAGATCTCTATCTTGGCTCTGCTACCAAGCTCTGATGCACATAAGAATGCCTTATTGAAGGTGCTGAGCGAGGCGTATGTGCCAGGCAACATAACTAGAGGAGAAATGGCAAACATGGTAGGGCAAGTATTGGAGAGTCACAAAATCACTTTCCACGAAGATGAGCTGCCACCTGAAGGGCTAAGCCACAACAAGGCATTATACATCACTGTGCAGTGCGAAGATTATTTCATCACCAGAATCCTGATTGACGGAGGGTTCAGCCTCAATATTTATTCATTGGTGACTCTCAGGACACTGGGAAAGAGCCTGCATGAGATCAAGGATGGAGCGGTCAATGTCAAAGCTTTCGATGGATCCCAAAGGTCCACTATTAGGGAAATCAGTTTGTGTCTGCAAATGGGACCGACTTGGTTCAACGTTGATTTTCAAGTGATAGACGTCCCAACATCTTACAACTTGCTATTGGGACGACCCTGTATCCATGCCGCTGGGGCTGTAGCATCAACCCTACATCAAGCAGTGAAATCCGAGTGGAATCACCAAGAGGTAATTATTCACGGCAATGGTAGCAATCCCATATACAGTCGCCAGACCATCCCAGAAATCGGAGGAAGAAGGAAGATAGGCGGAGAAACTTACCATCACATTGAGTGAGTCAACATCGTGGACAAGGATAAATGGTGGGATAACAAAATTGAAAGTATACTGAATTGGTGTAGATATGAACCTGGCAAGGGACTTAGCAAGAATCTCCAAGGAATCGCTAAGCCTATCAAGTTGAAGAAACATGGTACCACTTTCGGTTTGGGATATGAATACACTTGGGAGGAGTTCAACCACTGGTCACCACCATGGCGCAGTCCCTACTACCCGTTGGAGCATCCAATACCTCGCTTAGAGCAGACCTTCCAGCCAGCCGGTGTCATGTATGGGTCGGAAGAAGAGGAAGCACTGGCGGTGATGAGGAATTTGTTTTTGGAAGATGATAATATGGATTGTTGTGTCATTTTCGAGGAGGAGAGGGAGGAAGGACCTTCTATACAAGCTGTGAGCCGCGGAGCACGTCTCAATAATTGGTCCATTAGAACCACTAGGTCCTGAAAAGCTTCGGGGAGCAAGGCTAAACAAAGCACCATGCATTATCTTTATTTTTCGCTAGTTGACTTTCTTTCCACATTTTTTATATTGAAATAAGAGCTCCAATGTTCAAAACAATTATGAAATTTTATCAAAGCATTTCAGTTTCTTATAAATCTTGCTCTTATCGTTTACTTTATTTACACAACATTACTATTACTTATCTTGATGAACCGATGATTGTGACATGCAACGAGACAATACAACAAACGGATACAGACTCAGAAGAATATGATATACCAGAGGTTGAGGATTTTGAGAACAGACCTAAGTCTAACCTGGACGAAACTGAGGTTATCAACCTGGGAGATGCAGAAAATATCAAAGAAACGTGCATCAGTGTTCATCTGTCACCATCAGAAAAGGAAGAGTACACAGAATTTCTAAGAGAATATGAGGACATATTCGCCTGATGACATGACTTGTCTCAGTACATCTATTGTAGCTCACAAACTGCCAACCGATCCGACATGTCCACCAGTAAAATAGAAGCTCAGGAAGTTCAAACCTGACATGAGTTTGAAATCAAGGAAGAAGTCACCAAGCAAGTCAAAGCCAAGGTTCTCAGGGTAGTAGAGTATCCAACATGGTTAGCCAATATTGTGCCAGTGCCAAATAAGTACGAGAAGGTTAGAGTCTGTGTTGACTACCGGGATCTCAACCGGGCCAGTCCGAAAGACGACTTCCCTTGCCGAACATACACATTCTAATTGACAACTGCTCCAAGCATGAACTGTAGTTGTTTGTTAATTGTTTTGCATGGTATCACCAGATATGGATAGATGAGGAAGACGCGGAGAAAATGGCTTTCATTATGCCGTGAGGGATATATTGTTACAAGATGATGTCGTTTGGGTTAAATAATGCTGGGGCCACCTACATGAGGGCCATGACTACTATTTTCCATGACATGATACACAAAGAGATCGAGGTGTATGTAGACGACATCATCACCAAATCCAAGAGAGCCACTGACCACATGGAAGATTTGAGGAAGTTCTTCAATAAACTAAGAAGGTACAACTTGAAGCTGAATCCTGCCAAGTGTGCATTCGGGGTTCCTACCGGAAAACTACTTGGGTTCATTGTGAGTCGCAAAGGAATAGAACTGGATCCATCAAAGGTCAAAGCCATCCAATAATTGCCACCACCGAAGAACAAGAAAGAGGTTATGAGTTTCTTGGGAAGACTTAACTACATCAGCCAGTTCATAGCTCAATCCACTCTCATTTGTGAGCCAATCCTTAAGATGTTGAAGAAGGATGTCACTATCAAATGGACTGCTGATTGTTAGAAAGCCTTTGACAGAATCAAGGAATACCTGTCAACACCGCCAGTTTTGGTCCCGCCAGAGCCGGGTAGACCTCTATTACTCTACCTTGCAGTGTTGGATGGAGCTTTCGGTTGTGTTCTGGGGCAACATGATGAAATGGGAAGAAAGGAGAAGGCCATCTATTATCTCAGCAAGAAGTTCACCCTGTATGAGGCCCGGTATTCTCTATTGGAACGCACCTGTTGTGCTCTGACTTGGGTAGCTCAGAAGTTGAGGCACTATTTCTATGCCTATACTACTTATCTCATATCAAGAATGGATCCTTTGAAGTACATCTTTCAGAAGCCCATGCCCACTAGCAAGCTAGCCAAGTGGAAAATCCTGCTGAGTGAATTTGACATTGTTTACGTGACTGAGAAGGCAATCAGAGGACAAGCACTGACAGATCATCTTGCTGAAAATTCCGTAGATGGAGAATACGAGCCTCTAAAGACGTATTTTCCTGATGAAGAGGTATCTTTCATAGGGGAAGATATTGCAGTATCCTATGATGGTCGGAGAATGTTTTTTGACGGAGCAGCAAATTCAAAGGAGTTGGCATAGGAGCAATCCTAGTATCAAAAACCGGTCAGCATTATCCTGTATCTGCCAAACTCAGGTTCCCATGCACCAACAACATGGCCGAGTACGAAGCCTGCATCTTAGGGCTCAAGCTGGACATTGACATGAACATTCAGGAATTACTAGTGATCAGAGATTTAGACCTGCTTATACATTAGGTCCGAGAAGAATGGGCAACCAAGAACTCCAAGATACTCCCTTATCTGCATCATGTACAGGAGTTGAGGAAGAGGTTCACAAAGACAGAGTTCCAACATGTTCCTAGAGTTCAAAATGAGTTTGCCGATGCATTGGCTACCCTATCGTCCATGATATAACACCTAGACAAGAACTTCATTGATCCTATTCCGGTAAAGATCTATGATCAGCCAGCTTATTGTGCTCATGTAGAAGAAGAAGCAGACGGAAAACCTTGGTTTCATGATATCAAGGAATATTTGATGAAGGGAGAATATCCAGAACTCGCAAATCCTACTCAGAAGCGCACACTTCGGAGACTATCTAACAACTTCTTTCATAGTGGAGGAATCTTGTATAGGAGGACTCCTGATTTGGGATTACTAAAGTGTGTTGATGCAAAGGAAGCATCCAACTTATTGGAGGAAATTCATGTGGGGACCTGCGGACCACATATGAATGGCTTTATCTTAGCCAAGAAAATACTCCGAGCTGGTTATTTTTGGATGACTATGGAAACAGACGACATCCAGTATGTCCGAAAATGCCATCGCTATCAGATACATGCAGACATGATAAGGGTTCCTCCAAACGAGCTTACTGCAACAAGCTCGACATGGCCGTTCTCTGCTTGGGGAATGGATGTTATCGGACCTATCGAGCCTGCCGCATCAAATGGGCACAGGTTCATTCTAGTGGCAATTGATTATTTCACCAAATGCGTTGAAGCAACATCCTACAAAGCGGTGACTAAGAAAGTGGTAGCAGATTTTGTCCGTGACCGTATTGTTTGTCTGTTCAGAATTTCGGAGTCAATCATCACTGATAATGGTTCCAATCTCAACAGCGACCTGATGAAAGCCATGTGTGAAACCTTCAAGATCAAACACAAGAATTCTACGGCTTACAGACCTCAGATGAATAGAGCTGTAGAAGCCGCCAATAGAATATCAAGAAGATACTAAGGAAGATGATAGATAAACATAAGCAGTGGCATGAGAAGTTATCATTTGCTTTATTGGGATACCACACCACAGTTCGCACATCAATCGGGGAAACTCCCTATACGTTGGTTTATGGTACAGAAGCAGTCATTCCCGCCGAGGTAGAAATTCCCTCTTTGAGAATCATGCAGGAAGCAGAACTTGACGATGCAGAATGGGTAAGGAGTCCCTACGAGTAGTTAGATCTTATAGATGGGAAAAGAATGAATGCAGTTTGCCATGGTCAACTTTATCAGAACAGAATGTCCAGAGCCTTCAACAAAAGAGTCAAGCCGAGACAGTTTACACTGGGGCAACTGGTGTTAAAGAAGATTTTCCCGCATCAAGATGAAGCCAAAGGGAAGTTCTCTCCCAACTGGCAGGGTCCATACATGATTCATTGGGTTCTAACTGGAGGAACCCCCATACTTGCAGAAATGGACGGTGAATTTTGGCCGAAGCCGATCAATTCAGATGCAGTGAAGCAATACTATGTGTAACTCTTACGATTTCCTGTATGATGTAATTTGAACTACGCCTGACCTGATTTCCGTTTAAGAGGGAATACGTAGGCAGCCCTATGGGCTCGGTCACAATTCAATAAAATTTTCATTCCCCCCATATTGGAAACTGGGGCAGAATTTTGAGGAGGACCCTCAAAATTCCGAAGATGATTTCAGCCATTTATCGCACGCAACCGTCAGAAGCACCAACCCAGTAAACTGGGGTAGAATTTTAAGGAGGACCCTCAAAATTCCGGAGCAAGAGAGGTTGCAATGTCTTGAACCGCGTCGCATTCGTCGGTTCATCTAAAGAAAACTATTTTAAATTATGTATTTACGTTACATTTTATCTGAATCATGCATGTCTGCTATCAAAATTGCTTTGTTTAGCAACACTACCTCAATGATACACAACACCAAGCAGGACAAGCAAAGCTCATTGTTATGCCCCGCAATATTACATCGATAGTACGTCACACACTATTAAGTTACAACATTATTGCACCCAACAGTATTACGTTATGGTGATATTACACTTCGTAGTATTAAGTTACGACGATGTTGCGCCCTATAGTATTGTGCGTTCAATTTGTTGTAAGGTAATTGACATCAGTCCAAGGAAAAGATTATTTGGAGATTATAAGGATTGTATGTGTTATGAAGGATAAATGGTACAAGGATTAAAGAAAATGAGTTTCGTTGATAGTGATCAATTTGGAATAAAATACGGGTCGAATGATAATACCCGATAATTATGAACTACTACCATATAAGGTACCATATGACCACGATTGTATAATATATAAATTATATAAGAAGTATTTTAAAAATAAATAGAATTTTAAGTAATTTGTGATAATTTTTAAATTATGCAGGTAATTAATTAATTACCGGATAACAGGACATTACCTAGTTAACTAATAAATGGGTAAAAATTATTAAAATCCCACCCCACCCCACGTGGCAAAAAGCCACAACATTGGGAGATGACTAAGTAAGTCATTAATGCCAAATGGCTAAATTTGGAATGTGACTAAGATATAGGTTACATGATAAGTCTTAGCAAATAAGACTTTGGAGTCAACTTTTGAAACTTAGAAGCAATTTAATAAAAAAGATACAATCTACAAATTGGACTTCATTTTCAAACACGTTGAAACAGAAGCATATTAAAGGCTTCCCCAAAACAATTTCATCCAAATTCCACACAAATCCAACAAAAACGTTGGAGCAGGGTCAAGAATTTCGTCGGATTACATCTTATTCTGTCAAGAATTTCGTTCCAATTTCAAATTCAAATATAAATTCCTTTCAAGAATTTCGCAGAAACAGGTATGTTAAGGCTATCCCTTCTTTCTTTTGGCAAAAACCATACGATATGAACGAAACGTGCAAATGCACAAATTCCATAAGTGACTCTACTCATAGAAGTAATAGAAATAACTATGTTCTTTAATTCTCATGTGTCATAATATTTTATCATTTGTTCATGGGTCTCAGAAAAATGTGAAAGTTCAAAAGATGTTACTTTATGAAATTGCTCAAGAGGCAAAGTGGTCTTATAACCTTCCGAATGATTTTATTGACATACTTTTCATGCATTCCATTCATTTGCATCGACCCATGACCAGATGGCATTATATACGCGTATATATGTAAATATATGTATATGAAATGGGAAAAGGTTACGGCGTTATATACGCATCACCACCTGATCAGCTGGTATATGATGATGATGTTACCTACAGTGACCGAAATATGATTCAAACAGCGTTATATACGCATATATATGTAAGTATGATTCAAACGGCATTATATACGCGTATATATGTATGTATATATGTATATGGGATATGGGAAAGGTTATGGCGTTATATACGCACCACCACCTGATCAGCTGGTATACGATGATGATTTTGCCCACAGTGGCCGATATGATATGATGGGATGCCCTCAGAGGCTAATGATATTATGAAATATGTACCTATGCACGACATGACATTCATACGCATATGCATGACGTTAAAAGTAATTTATGATTTACAAAGTTATTCAGACTTACAGGTTGAGTCATGTACTCTATATGTCTTCCATATCTCTCATGTATTTATTTATGTGCCTTACATACTCAGTACATTATTTGTACTGACGTCTCTTTTGCTTGGGGATGCTGCGTTTCATGCCGGCAGGTCCCGATAGACAGATCGAGAGCCCTCCAAGTAGGCTATCAGCTCCGCGAAAGATGTTGGTGCACTCCATTTGCTTCAGAGTTGCTCGTTTGGTTAGTATGATTTAGACGTGTATTGTTTAGTATAGCGGGACTCTGTCCCGACCCTTATGACATTTATGTATTCTTAGAGGATTATAGACATATGTCGTGTACATAAAAGATTGTACGGCCTTTGTCGGCCTACGTTTTGAGTTTATAAAGGATCATGTTGGCCTATTAGGCCCGTATGCATGTGTATATGATGATGTATTAAGAAAGATACATTACGTTGGTGCTCAATTGAGTAGGGTACCGGGTACCCGTTCCGGCCCATCGGTTTGGGTCGTGACAAAAGTGGTATCAGAGCAGTTCTATCCTAGGTAGTCTACAAGCCGTGTCTAGTAGAGTCTTGTTTATGGGTGTGTCGTGCACCACACTTATAAGCAGGAGGCTACAGGGCATTTAGGATTGTCACTCTTTTTTCTTACTCTAGATCGTGTGGTAGAGCTCACTTATAAGAATCCAAGTTCTGAAATTCTATTTTATTCATAATAAGATGATGCCTATATCCGAAAAGAAGGTTGGAAAGAGAGATTGTTGTGGAAAAGCTAAGTCAGAGGAATTGGATTTTTTTATGATGCCTACGATAAATAAATGTGAGGTCTTTAGCAGATCATGAGTGTACTGAAAGGTGTAAGCTTCCTGATAAGAAGTCTTAAGGTAAGAATGCCTATCCATCTTTATGGTAAAAGACAATGAGAGATTAAGAAGATAAATACAAGTTTCAGCAAGTAAAAGGAGCAAGGTGAAAAAAGGTACGAGGTACCCAGTTAATGAAGGTTAACAACATTTATAATTGAGGCAGAGGAACATAAGCTTTTTGAGTTATATTCAATAGTAACAGAGGTATATACAATTTATCGCACCCCTTCCAGATATGTCCTATAGGGGTTAACAAATGTAGTATAAGAAGATATGATGGATGAATTGATTGCGTCAGTTGACATTTCCGAAGGATATTGCAAATGTGCTAATAGATCTCTTTGTAAGACACCTAGATGGTGCACTCTAAAATAGTGCAGCCAGATATATGTACTACAAAGACATGCACTATAAGCCTTGAAGGGATAAATATTACCTTAAGTGTGGCTCTCATCCCTTGTAGAGAGAGGGTGTTGAGCAACCCAAAGAGCCAATGGATGGAGCAAAAGGAAGCTAAAAGCGAAAGAATGTCGTATTGAAGTTTTCACAAGAAAAGGGATATGCAGAAATATTAGCAGAGTAATGAGAAGAGAGATAATGAAGCATTACTAATAAGGTGTGATACACGGATAAAAACGGTAGAGTGTTACAGAACCTATAGTCAAATGAAGGAAGAGACGAAAGGTGATGGGACTTAAGATAACAAAAGAGTATAGGCCATAAGGTTATATCCTCATTTTGAGAAACAAGTTTGTGACTCCAACACGACTACCAGCGGGGAGAGTTAATCCCTAGAGTAATAGAAATCAGTATGGACTGGTAAACAAGATAAACTAAATATGAATTAGGGACTGAATGGTTGGAAAGTAATTGACATCATGGTAATTTCAGATTTTGTTTCGGTGGTAATAGAATGGACCACAGAAGAAGATTCATGATGAATTCAGAGAATGGTCATTCAGGGAGACATTTCCCTAGAACAAGACATGTGAGAAAAGTTAAGCTTAAGAGACTGTATGTGCCAGTTACGCTAAGTGTCACCCTCGCGAGTAAGGGAATTTGTCATCCTCGGTACAGAAGGATTACCGCAAGGCGAGTAACGATCATTGATGTTGAGAAACGATGCCAAAGATGAAGAGGTAAAACATCTATAGGTAGATCCTCGTGGCTTCGGTTTTTAGTACACCCCTAAAGGGGGGAATATGGAGTGATGTGGCATTAAGTCAGAATTAAATGGTTCTACTAACTATGGAATGGTAATGAAAGAATGCAATAAATGAAAGAGGAATGAGATGGAACTTATTCAAATCTTACAGATACATTATGATTCAAGAATATTGTGCAAGCACGACGTCAAGGAGAGGAAGTAAAGGTTCCTGCCCGAGCTGTTATTAATAAAAATACGGAGCCAGTGCGAGACGTAAGTTAAAACAAAGTAAATAACCCAAGAAAGAATACGAGGAATATTGATGTGAGAATGGCCTAACGAGTAGTTAGTAATTGGTCAGGAAGATCCCAGTTATGGCTAAACAGGAGGTTACAAATGAGTCATCAGATCGTGTAAGATATATATTGTAGAACCCAACATGGAGAATTTAGCCTCGGAGAATATCATTATAATTCTTGAGATATATTCAATCAAGAGTCGGGGTAGTTAAATGTACCGTATGAGTGTTACGGGGATAAAAAAAAGTGCCACTAGGAAGGCAGTCAAAATATCAATTCAGAAGCAACCATACAAGCACAAAGGCATGGAAGTAAGCAACAACGGATGATTATAGGCAAGTAAGGACATCGAAAAGGTCCGTAATAAGCTTACAGCTTTACGAGTGTCAAGGGTTCTCCTTAAGTACTACAACGAAAGATTACCTGAGTAGATAAGAAATAAGGCTTCAATCTAAGCACAACGACCTAAAGAGGAAATGGTCATGTAATAACAATCTCGCAATAACATTGTAACCATTCTAAAGGAAAGTGGCACCTACCATGGCTAATGAATGGGAAGTAAGAATTAAAAGTAATATTCGAGATCATATGAGTTGTATGAAAACTCTGGCAAGTGTGGGCACTAAGATAAGCTAAGTATGGACGTAACAAGGAGGCAGAATGACCAGAAAAAGTAATAACTTACGTTGAAAGAAAGCTAAGATGGAACATAAGAATTATTCGATCAATGATCCAGAGTTAGTACGTTATGGATACACTCAAGATTCTGGAGCATTATCCAGGCAGCATATTTGTTGACAATCATATAGTCATAGAAAACTCCAGTATAAGTTAAAAAAAAGAACTGAGACTAGAGCATAGACAAATGATTGAATTGTTAAAAGATTGTATCATGGATATTCCATAACGCCCAAGAAAGGCTAAGGTAATAACTGATACCATGAGCCACAGATCGGAATATAGCTTAAGCCTACGTAAAGGCTGATCAGAAGGAAGAGGAAACTAAAGAATTACATCACCTAAGTAAATCAGGAGTCTGATTATTGGACCTAGAAAAATTATAGAAGTTATGCTTGAGAAAATGATAGAATCACTCTTAATATAAGATGTTCAAGAGAAATAACACAACAACCATAATCTATAATGGCTCTACAAGGAATCCAGTTAGAAGAAGTACCAGTCTCACAAGAAGTCAGTAAAAAGCTCCCACCGGATTGTGTATGTACCATAGGTGCGAGTATTAAAATAGAGCTTCAAGTTATGGACGTGAATTACACCTAGGTATACGGGAGGTCAGGAAAGAGATAGAAGATACGCTGCGAGATTTTAAGGAGGTAAAGGTGAACAACGTACGAGATACTCAAAGACAGAAGATCGTGAATAGTCCATACTTCGGATAAAAGGCTATAAGCCTGGGGATCCAATAACCAGGAATGATAGCAGCATCGTCTGCGTCATATCTTCCAGCCTATGGTTTCTAAGTACTGAGAGGTCTAGTTAAGAGAGTAGAGAAAAGTTGGAGATCATGTGATGTCTCTCTTGACGTTCCAGAATAACATAAGGGAATCTATGGTGCAAGCAAGTTGAAGAAAAGTTTATAAATGGATATGTATAGGTCGCCCAAGCTGGAATAAGCAACGAGAGTAAGCTGGGATTTGGTAGCAGGCCTCAGCAATGATAAATTAAAGTAAGAGTTATGGCAGCAAATTCATACGGATGGCTAAACGGACCTACGCGATGAGATATAACAATATTCGTGAATTCAACAAAGTATCGAGCAAAGGACTTCAACATACCTATAGAGGCCCAAAGAGGCATCATATTAAGCCTTGTATATACAAAGTAAGGCCTAGAGATTGACTAAAAGATAAAAGGAAAAAGGAAAGATGAATCATATAAGTGCACTTACAAAGCCAGGGTCATACAAGCTGCATGATAGGAGGTAACAACAGCTGCAAGATAGGAAGATTTTGACCACAGGTCATGATATGAGAAAAAAGACTAAAGGGGGGGAATACCCTAGACTTTTGATTTATTCACAGAGCAACTGCTTAAATGGCAGGAAGAGTATTTAGGAATTCATAAGAGCTATAAGTTACGAAAATGATAAGAGCATCAGTCAACATTCGAGGACGAATGTTCCAAAGGGGGGAATGATGTTATGCCCCACAATATTACGTCGATAGTACGTCACACAGTATTAAGTTACGACATTATTGCACCCAGAAGTATTACGTTATGGTGATGTTACACTTCGCAGTATTAAGTTACGACGATGTTGCGCCCTATAGTATTGTGCGTTCAATTTGTTGTAAGGTAATTGACATCAGTCCAAGGAAAAGATTATTTGGAGATTATAGGGATTGTATGTGTTCTGAAGGATAAGTGGTACAGGGATTAAAGAAAACGAGTTTCGTTGATAGTGGCCAATTTGGAATAAAATACGGGTCGAATGATAATATCCGATAATTATGAACTAGTACCATATAAGGTACCATATGACCACGATAGTATAATATATAAAGTATATAAGAAGTATTTTAAAAATAAATAGAATTTTAAGTAATTTGTGATAATTTTTAAATTATGCAGGTAATTAATTAATTACCGGATAACAGGACATTACCTAGTTAACTAATAAATGGGTAAAAATTATTAAAATCCCACCCCACCCCACGTGGCAAAAAGCTACAACATTGGGAGATGACTAAGTAAGTCATTAATGCCAAATGGCTAAATTTGGAATGTGACTAAGATATAGGTTACATGATAAGTCTTAGCAAATAAGACTTTGGAGTCAACTTTTGAAACTTAGAAGCAATTTAATAAGAAAGATACAATCTGCAAATTGGACTTCATTTTCAAACACGTTGAAACAGAAGCATATTAAAGGCTTCCCCAAAACAATTTCATCCAAATTCCACACAAATCCAACAAAAACGTTGGAGTAGGGTCAAGAATTTCGTCGGATTACATCTTATTCTGTCAAGAATTTCGTTCCAATTTCAAATTCAAATATAAATTCCTTTCAAGAATTTCGCAGAAACAGGTATGTTAAGGTTATCCCTTCTTTCTTTTGGCAAGAACCATACGATATGAACAAAACGTGCAAATGCACAAATTCCATAAGTGACTCTACTCATAGAAGTAATAGAAATATCTATGTTCTTTAATTCTCATGTGTCATAATATTTTATCATTTGTTCATGGGTCTCAGAAAAATGCGAAAGTTCAAAAGATGTTACTTTATGATATTGCTCAAGAGGCAAAGTGGTCTTATAACCTTCCGAATGATTTTATTGACATACTTTTCATGCATTGCATTCATGTGCATTGTCCCATGACCAGATGGCGTTATATATGCGTATATATGTAAATATATGTATATGGAATGGGAAAAGGTTACGACGTTATATACACACCACCACCTGATAAGCTGGTATATGATGCTGATGTTGTCTACAGTGGCTGAAATATGATTCAAACGACGTTATATACGCATATATATGTAAGTATGATTCTAACAGCATTATATACGCGTATATATGTATGTATATATGTATATGGGATATGGGAAAGGTTATGGCGTTATATACGCACCACCACCTGATCAGCTGGTATACGATAATGATTTTGCCCACAGTGGCCGATATGATATGATGGGATGCCCTCAAAGGCTGATGATATTATGAAATATGTACCTATGCACGACATGACATTCATACGCATATGCATGACGTTAAAGGTAATTATGGTTTACAAAGTTATTCAGGCTTACAGGTTGAGTCATGTACATATGTCTTCAATATCTCTCATGTATTTATTTATGTGCCTTACATACTCAATATATTATTTGTACTGACGTCCCTTTTGCTTGGGGACGCTGCGTTTCATGCCGGCAGGTCCCGATAGACAGATCGAGAGCCCTCCAAGTAGGCTATCAGTTCCGCAAAAGATGTTGGTGCGCTCCATTTGCTTCGAAGTTGCTCGTTTGGTTAGTATGATTTAGACGTGTATTGTTTGGTATGGCGGGACTCTGTCCCGACCCTTATAACATTTATGTATTCTTAGAGGATTATAGACATATGTCGTGTACATAAAAGATTGTACGGCCTTTGTCGGCCTACGTTTTGAGTTTATAAAGGATCATGTTGGCCTATTAGGCCCGTATGCATGTGTATATGATGATGTATTAAGAAAGATACGTTACGTTGGTGCTCAGTTGAGTAGGGTACCGGGTACCCGTTCCGGCCCATCGGTTTGGGTTGTGACACTCATGGGGAAACAAACTAATCCTCCCCCCTTTTCAAAACTCACGATTTTTCTTTGGATGCAGGCACTCAAGTTGTAAAATCATCAGATATATCTATACACTCATACTTCCCGGGAATACAACTCTCGGAATCATCACCTATTTACAGTTGCTATCCTTACACAACAGCCACAAAATAGCAAACAACAATCAGCTATCATCTATCAGCTAAGAGATTTCATTACTATTCGCCTTTTATTTTCTGCATAAGGCTACCTTTTTGCCTTCCAAGGTTAAGCTCTGCCTCCATCTACATTTCTCTGCATTGCATAAGGCTACCTTTCTACCTTCCGAGACTAAGCTTTGTCTCCATCTGCATTTTCTGTCTTGCATAAGGCTACATTTCTGCCTTCCGAGACTAAGCTTTGTCTCCATCTGCATTTTCTACATTGCATAAGGCTACCTTTCTACCTTTCGAGGTTAAGCTCTACCTCCATCTGCATTTCTATGCATTGCATAAGGCTACTTTCTGCCTTCCGAGGTTAAGCTCTACCTCCATCTGCATTTTCTGCATTGCATAAGGCTACCTTTCTGCCTTCCAAGACTAAGCTCTGTATCCATCTGTATTTTCTGCATTGCATAAGGCTACCTTTCTGCCTTCCGAGGTTAAGCTCTACCTCCATCTGCATCTCCTGCATTGCATAAGGCTACCTTTCTGCCTTCCGAGGTTAAGCTCTACCTCCATCTGCATGGCTGAAATATCGCCACCTTATTTCTCTTGCATGGCTGAAATATCGTCACTCTATTTCTCTTGCATGACTGAAATACCGCCATCTTATTTCTCTTGCATGGCTGAAATACCGCCACCCTTTATTTACATCTTACATCGGATGAAAGATTGCCACCTTCTGCATTTTCATGGGCTGAAAGATCGCCAAATTGTCCAAAGGCGTCATTATTCGGAGGCACCATTTTCATAGCCCGAGAACGCTATGCCATGGCCTAAGGACCCCATTTTATCTTTTGCATATCATTATTCAAAGGCATCATGGTTTGGAGGCATCATCCTCACAGCCCAAGAATATCATTTCATAAATGGCGAATCCATTATCATACGCCTCATGGCCCAGGACATCATGGTCCGAGGATGTCATCCTAACCGTCCAAAGACAGCATTCACGGTCCAACGGGAACTTGCATCACGTTTAAATTTATGCACAATATATATATGCTGGTATTGTTCATTCGCAGGTACACCAGCTAGCAATAGCCGTCTCAGCAGGAGCGATCCCGCTCCAGTTCCCGCAGCCTATCAGACTCTGACCATCCTGTCTCAACCTGAATCGCGTCCGCTTTTCGAAAATCTCCATCGGCATACTCCGCCGATGGATCCCGAACTACATATGGCCTAATTCCTGTAATACCAGGGATATGTAGGAAGCTCAGAAACCATAGCTCGGTCAAAACTCTTCAAAATCATTTCATTCGGTCAAAATTGGCCATCATATCTTTACCCGAAAACTCTTTCATCCTTCCCGGGTAAAGAGGGGCACCTGTTGATACCCAATTTTTTCCTATGTATTTTTATATACAAAAATACTTTCAAAATAGTATATATATGTATATATAAGCATGCCCAAGTGTTTTGGTATTTTTTCTAATTTTTTTTAAAAGATTTTAAAATCAATTTATTGTCCACTTTAGCAGTACAAAAACCAATAATTATTCCCAAGATTATCATTTTTGGTGAATAACTTATCTTACTCTCATATTTATACCAAAATATAGTTAAGGTGATTTTTGTATATTTTTACAAATTTTATTTGGTATTTTTAAATCTAAATTGCGTATAATTGCAATTCTAGCCTACTTTAAGATTAATAGCATTTTACAATTGTAAAATTATTTCCAATATTTTTAAATTAATATTTATATATTATTAATTGGCTCAGTACTTTTAGTTTGCTTTTAAAATTATTTTTTTACTATTTTTATAAAATAAAAGGGAAAACTAGCTATTTAACATCTAGCCTCATTCCATTTCAAATACAGCCTTTTACCATTTAATTTTAACCATTATTTGACCCAATCTTAACCCATTTGGACCAGCCCAATTTTTAATTTGACCAAACCCACAACCCGATCCAAATGATCCTTACCCTGTTCCCACCTACCCTCCTAAATCTAGGTCATTGATCACACAAGATCAATGACCATAACTCACCCTTCCATAATTAAACCAAACGACCTACCCTAATCTCCCTCATTCTCACCTGACCCGCCGCCTTTGAATCCCAAACACTCTCAAATCCTCTCATCAGCTCTTCGAAACCCTAGCCTCCTCCTACCTTATTTCACCATGTTTTCACCGGAATCCATGGCTTCTCAGGCCATGGACGGTCTGTACTCACCCCTCTCCATCATTATACCTTGGGTATTCGAGGTTTTGAAGGTTGACTTTGATGGTTCTTCCAGATCTTCTCAGATCTTCATTTCTATAGCTTCTCCGGCCATGCTCCGGCACATTCAGACCTCAGGAGTCTGATTCCTCACCTCTTCGACTCAGGATCTGATTGTTCTTCCAAGCCTTTCTCATTTCTAGAGTTTCTACGAAACCCGAAGTTGTTCGAGGCTCTTCTCTATTTATTTTCTTAGATCTATGGTATCTTCGTGTTCTACTGGGCTTCTAAAGTGTTTACCCAAAAATTTTCTTTTCAAAAATCGTTTCTGAAAAAGTTTTCAAAAAGATCTTTCTGATTCTTTCTTTATGTGCATTTTTCTGTGCTATGCTCATATGGCTTCTTTTACTACGCGTGTACTGTTCTCCTGCTCTTCTTTTTCTACTATACCTGTTACTCTTGTTAATCCTTGTTATGTTTCCCTTACTCTTCTACTATATGTGCTTACTGTTGAGTTTTTTTATTTTTGTTTGCTCTATTAGACTCTGTTTGCGTTCTTGCTGAACATGTTTCCTCTGTTTTAATTTAAGTCTGTATCACCTCTTCTTTTCTGAACTTATTTAAGTTCCGAGTTTCTCAAATATGTTCTCTACGACCTCAAATTAGCTTTCTTTCTTTGTATCATGTCTGTTTGTTTCTCATAAGTCTTTGAAAGAGGCTTCTGAGCCTGTTTCAATAACTTGCTTTCTCATCTCTATGAAACCCTAGGATTTGGGGGTTTCTTGGCAATTTTGAATTTGTGCGAGTTAGGGTTCCGCTTTGGGACCCTTAACTCTCAGACTCATTGTGAGTCTGCAAACTGGACTTGTACCCTTTCTTGCTCATGATTCTGAACCTCTCTTTGAGTAAACTCTCTTCTATATAACTTCTTGATTCACATGTTTTCGTGCTTTATATATGGGAAGTCTTCTTTCAAAAGGTCTTTACCGACTAATTGATTGATTTCGAATTCCTTTTAATGAGTCCTGACTGATTGTTACTGATTCTCTCTAATTGAACCTTTTTTACCTTTCCTGACTTGGTTCACTCGAGATTAAACCTGTAACATTGATTTCCCTAGCTGTTTGATTGATTCCCTTTCCTTATTTTTCCCAAGCCGTGTACCACTGAGCTTTTCCTTAAATAAACTTCTATGTATTTACCCCTTTGAAAAGGTTTTAATCAAAATTTCTTTCCTTAAATGTCTTTTACTCGTTTGAAATCAAATCCCTTAACTGAAGGGAAATTCTATGTGATTGATTGCAAGTTATTTTCTTACCTTTCTTACTTGCTTCTCTGCACTATAAAAAGGACTACCCTTCCGCACTTTTAACACACTTCCAATTCAATACTTTTACACCACTACTTTGAGTTGAATACCTCGAGCCTTTAGTTCAATACTTTCAACTTACTTACATACTAACAATATTGCTTTGAGTTAAATACTCTTACAACATTCTACTCTTTCTGAGATCTTTTGGAACTATTTGCTTGCAACTTGGCTTTCTCAAGACTTCTTTTACTTGTTTGTTTTCCCTGAAACTGGTATGTTCTAATTTAACTTTTCTGCCTCACTCCCCTATGTGTTTATTTACAGTTTCTGCAAGCTTGTTTACTTTGCTGTTCATGTTCAGTGATTAATGTTAACTATGTAAACTTTTTTTCTTTGCATCTGCTGTTTGTTATGAACTCCCTATACCTCACTCCCTTATATGTGTTTGAGTTAAGGTTCATGGCCTGACAACATCCAAGTTGTTGCTTAGGTCTGAACCTGATCCTCAATGGATCATAACTCCCAACTTTGGCTAACAAGTTGGTCAGGGGTGTGCCAGCACTCCTAATTGCTGGGCATGACTACCAGCCTGTCTTGGTTTCCCCTAAATCCCCTCTATGTACTTACACTCTCTCTTAGATTCTAAGTTTTGTCCCCCTCTTATGAGCCATGCTTTGGGACCCTGAGTTCCTCTGAACTTGGACATTTGAGGGCTGACTCTTCCACACTCCACTATAATCTGATTCTACAATGTGTTTGGGATGTAAGCACTACCCTGAGTCCCTTTGAGACTCTTGGGAACTTTGACACATCCCAAATAAGAGAAAGGCTTTTTGAAAAACGAATCCTGGAAGTTGGCTTATCTCATATTGCTAGACCTTGAGTCTGAATTAGGCTGTTTGGTTGCAGCTGGAAGTTCTGATGTATTTCTTTTGATTTATTCTGGTCTGTAATATTTTATAATAACTTATGGGGTTCTAAGTAAGAAGGAGAGGGTCATTTATGTACGTAAAGGGTAGACAACATGCTTAAAGGTGTGACTATTTACAAGTTCGGCACTTATGCATTTCATATAGAAATCCTGCCTATAGTTTCTGCACTTTTGCATTACAAATCCCGCCTATAAGTGTCTGCACTTCTGCATATCATTAGAAATCCTACCTATAAGTTTCTACACTTCTGCATATCATATAGAAATCCTGCCTATAAGTTTCTGCACTTCTGCATATTATATAGAAATCCCGCCTATAAGTTTCTGCACTTCTGCATATCATATAGAAATCCCGCCTATAAGTTTCTGCATTTCTGCACATCATATAGAAATCCTGCCTATAAGTTTCTGCACTTCTGCATATCATATAGAACTCATGTCTGTAGATTTTTTCTGCACTTCTGCATATAGAAATCATGATTATAGGGTTTTTGCACTTCTGCATATACCTCCATCATTATGCAAACAGGTATAGGTTAAAAATAACAAAATACAACCTAGATACCATGTCTATAGGACTCCTGCACTTACATAATTGTTTTAAACCAACGACGCTCAGAAAGCATGCCTATAGGAGTAATTAACTGAATCTGAATCGTTTGCAAGTCTAAAATCAGTAGTAATGTTGTTTAATATCTGCAGATCTTATTTTTTATATATATAATCAGTACGCCTTCTTTAAAATTAGAGCAAGCATCGTTAGATATCATGCCTATAGGTTTCACCTAGGCAAGCCATTAGGTAATTAATTAACTGCATCCGTCTTTGATAATTACAACCAGTGGAGGCCTAATTCGGACTTCTCATCTGAGAAATATGTGATAAATCAGCCTTCACTAATGCTTTAAATTTAATTCAGACCATAACCAGTATTTGTAAGTCATGCTAAACAATTTGTTTCTTTAAATGAGGAGGCCTGTTTGAGCCCTTTAAACTGTTATGTGTTCTCCCATACCTGCCTTATATGTTTTGATTGTCGCCCTAGAATTTTATCCTTTTAAAACTCTGAAAAGCCAAATCTCCCTTCCCTTTAGGACTAGTAGTCCCAAATGCCTCCGGGACTGATAGGATTGGGGCGGGTACTAGCATGCAATAAGTAACGATACTATTCCGCGCTTAATACCTTAACGGGTTGGAAGGGTAGATATGGATATGATGACCGGTGCGCTAATACCACGTGTAGCTCCTCTTTTGAGGAGTGATTACCGGGTATTGAATTGATGTGATCCATATTATTTGTAAACCTAGGACCCCCTTTCCTTTATTTGTTTATTTTATTCTCAAACTATTTCTTTAAAATTTCTGCTTTCTTTACTTTCGTCAAACTCTCAACTTGCTTGCAATATTATGTGAAAACCCCCTTCTACTTGAGACTTCTATTTTGCTTACTTGTTAGTTAAAGTCACAATTGTAACATGGCCGGGAACCACACTAGTGGATCTTGGGAGGTGTCTAACACCTTCCCTCGAGATAATTTCTAGCCCTTACCCGAACTCTGGTTTTCCAACTCGAACTCTTCTTTAGTGTCCTAATGCACTTTAATCATTAGGTGGAAACTCTTCAACCCAAAAAACCCAATTCCCAAGAGGGAACGAGTTGTCCTCCCAAATGTCATGAACACGATTTTGCTTTTTAGAAAAAGGGGGCACGACACTTGTCCGAGTAGACAAATTCATATTACCGGCCGACTTTGTGATTTTGGATTGTGAGGTGGAATAGGAGGTTCCTATTATCTTGGGCAGACCTTTCCTTGAAACGGGAAAGACATTGGTTGATGTTGAAGCGGGTGAGCTCACTTTCCGAGTGGGAGATGAAAAGGTCGTTTTCCACGTTTGCAAATCTATGAAGCAGCCCAATATCACCGAGGTGTGCTCATTTGTAGACCTTGTCATAGCTGTGATTGTGGATGATACCAGTGTTATGATCAACGTGGAAGATCGTCTTGAAGCAGTGCTCTTGAATATGGATGTCAATGATGATGCTAGTAGAGTGGAATGTGTCAATGCCCTACGTGGGATGGGCTCTTATTCTTATGAGTCGCGGAAGCTATCTTTGGATCTTGAAAATCGGAAAACTCCACCAACAAAGCCATCAATTGAGGAGCCACCGGTGTTGGAGTTGAAGCCACTTCCTCCATACCTCAGGTATGAATTCTTGGGTCCACATTCTACTTTACCAGTTATTCTTTCTTCTTGCCTTACTAACATGCAGGTTGAGGCCACTTTGGCGGTCTTCAAAAGGGAAAATGGGCAATTGGATGGACTCTAGCTGACATTCTGGGAATAAGCCCCGCATTTTGCATGCACAAAATCATCTTGGAGGAGGATGCAAAGCCGTCCTTGGAGCATCAAAGAAGATTAAATGAGGCGATGCAAGAAGTGGTAGAGAAAGAGTTTATCAAGTGGTTAGACACCGGTGTGGTTTATCCTATTTCTGACAGTTCATAGACTTCTCCAGTACAATGTGTGCCGAAGAAGGGTAGTATGACTGTGGTGACCAATTAAAACAATAACTTCAAGCAAATATCAAGAATCGAATCCCTAATCGAATAACCAATACACCATGTCTGTCAAAGCCCTAAGGGAAACTGCTCCATAACAGTAAGAGAACTCATAATAGATAAAATTAAGTAAGAAAACATGAATCCAATCCAAACTCAGGTATTGAGTTGATGGAAGAATGATGAATTCTTGTTCCTTAGAGTTTCCAATGCTTTACAATCTTCAATAGGTCAAAAATCCTCTCAAAATCGTACTTTTGGTGTATTTATACCATGTAGAAGCAGGTCCGGACAAAACTATACTTTTCAAGCTGAAGTGAAAAAAATTCTTCAGTGGATTTGCATAGGTACGACGCGTCCTGCGGCACACCATGCATCGCGTCCATTGTGGAAGTTTATAGAGGTTACTTCTGTCAAAGATCTCCAAATACATTGTCGCACCGCTGCGCCCCATGCGGTGTCGTAGTGAAATTTTCTTAGACTGGGATTCTTTCTCACTTTTTGTTATCCAGACTTGGTCCTCGACCCCCGAACGTGATACCAGTTAATTCCTTAGGATTTTACTCAAACTTCAAAGTTCCAAATTATTCAATTTAGCTCCAAAATATCTTGTTAACTCAGAATCATCTCCTACTAGGCATAAAATATGTAATAAGTGCAAATCATCATTATTTAAGCTCAATGGGTTCCTAGCCTACCATTAGACCCTAGACTTGAACCATTGCTCGTCCTCGAGCAATCAAACTACACTTCACATATAGGAAACGTTTTCATCAAACAACATTCGTAACTCATCATGCCAAGAATATTTAAAGCAGACTAAGCACCATACCACAACCAATCAGCCTTAAGACTCAACTAACAAGCACCACGTATTTTTGAAAACCTGCTCACTTACTCTAACATAGAGGCCAAAGACATTACCTTTTCTTCGCAAATCATGTGACCTCATACCAAAGATAGAGAGTAGTTCCACACACAAAAAAATTCAAGAACAATTGGGAACTCAAGATAGAATGATTCACTCACTTTCAGAAATAAAATTCATGTGTCACAAAAGACGTACCATAGGCTTTTCCATAGTGTAATACTCTACTAATTTGAGCTCATTCAACCAAGGATAAAGTAGAACTTCATTTGGTTATAATATAGGTTGCATGACGGATATGATACAATTTGAATAATAGAGACTACATTTTCCTGAGCACTTTAATACATAATAATAACCCTTCAACCTCACACTTGTATTGAACCAAACCCCAACCTTCACAACATAAACACACTAAGCTCCCAATTTCTTTGAGCACAAAATAAGCAAGATTTACCACTATATTCCTCCACCAAGTGATAAATGATTGATTATAAATATTTAGGATCAATTTTTCTTTTCTCTATAAAGGCCCAAAAATAACTTATTTACGTATTATACCATCTGAAAATATCGTCTCTCTCATCTGAGGGGTAAACATACCCAAAAACTCATATATATATATATATATATAAATGTGCAGGCTGACGAGGCCGCCATGAACATCTACTGATATACAAACTATACAGGACTTGTCTACAAGCCTCTAGAGATAATTGAATTGTATCATGGTCGGGACAGGGCCTCGACCTACCCATCAAACCAGTATATATAAAATGGACTCCACAGTCTATACCTGGTAACTCCGGGGAAGTGGAGCTTACCAACCAAGCTGATGTTTGGCTCTGTCTACTGGGAAGGTCTATCCAGCTGTCTATGAGACCTGCAGGCATCCCTAGCAAAGTGCCATCAGTACGAAATAATATACTGAGTTTGTAAGGCAACAGAATAACTAAAAGCTGAAACTGAACTGATGATATAATAACTGAATGTAACTTGGAGTCAAAGATAATTTGAAGATATGCTTACCTGCTAATAATGAGTCAACTCTCTCCATATAGTATGTAAAATAGATGTCCGGCCTTATAAGGCTCGGTATGTGTAATAGCTCTGCCATAGTAGGCTCGATCATAGGCATTTGGCCATACTAGGCTTTGTATCTCATCCATTATGGTCTCGCTCATAGGCGCTCGGCCATAGTAGCCTCGATATATAACTTACCATCTGATCAGAGGTTGCCCAATAGGGGCCTACCCATCGATTATAGCTCGATGGTGGTGAAAATACTGTAATTTTGTATATATATAGACTCTTTGCTCTCTTGGCTAAAAGAAGATAAAATTAAACTAAATATGAAGTCTCGATAAGGGAGAATACTGTAGTTTATGAGACTAGGATAATGTACATAAATTAAGGAATAAGAACTTCTCCTTATGCCTCGGTATCAAACACATGTAGTTATTAAATCATGCTAAAATAAAAAAAAGGTTTAGCCTTAACATATCTTAACTCCATTGAGTCTTTAATACCTCCAAGAAATTCTTCAAACAACTCAACTCAATCTACCACAGCATAAGGAGATTCAAAATCAGTGCTGAGTAAAGGCTAAGTCTGCAACTTAAACTAGTAGCTCGTTTACGTAAATTTGGGCAGCATCTCCCCTGTAGCAAGGCCCTCCTCCAATACCATATACCAACAATAACAAGAACACAATAATAACAATATGTATGTATCATGTTCAGACCTTATCTCCACCACCATATACCACAAAATAGCCCACACACCCCAATTAGTTCATACACAAATTGACGACCCTAGTAGTGTCAAACAACCTGAAAATGTAGTGATGAACGACCACCCACTCACCCTAACATTACATGGTATTTTTCCCCACCCTTTCTCCTCCCAAACTCCATTAAAAAAAGTAGCAAAATAGACAACCCAACAGCAACATGAAACCAACCCATAAAACAGCCCCACAGGTTCAGCAACTCAAAATTGATTTTTCAGTTTACTAAAACACATTCCGAATTATCTTTTCTTTTTCAAATTGAGAAACACAACCGACAATACATAATTAAGCCTCTTATCCTATAAACCAACCATGAATTCAACTTGAAAATAAGTTTACAACCAGCCAATGATGAAGCAACAATAAACAACATACCATTCTTTTGAAACTCGCTAGGTCTAGTCTTTATGATCGAGTTACAACTTGTACAAGCCTAGATAATGGAAGGAGACACATAAATTTACATTGGACTGACTATAACCCACAAAATCTAGCCTTTCTTTATCCAAAATTAGTTCCCCAACGCATCTACAAGAAGGAGAAAGAGAAACTAGCAAGCTGTCCGGGCTTTTCGACACTAGAATCACATCGTAACACCCGAAATAAGCTAGGGTTTGTGTGGGATTTTTGGGGAGGAGTTGCATGGGTTCAATATAGTTTTTTTTGTGTGAAATATGGCTAAAATAAATGAGTTGATAAGCCCTTAAAATTCCCCTCTTGGCCGACTTTGGAGATTTTAATTAAGGCCTCTCCTTTTGACAAATAGGTGATGCACCTACCACTTACTTGTCACCTACCAATTTATGCAGTCCCGCAAAAATGAGGATATCTCTCTACACCAATATTGTATCAATGAATGATTTAATCCGTTGGAAAACTAGACTAGTAGATCTTTAATTTGGTGAGCAGATCATCCCGTAATTCCAAGTACATTGGGAGAAATGCTCAGCTATATGTGACCTAATTTTCAGCATATTTGTGAATGTAACTTGTGATGATCTTTGCTAACTTTTGTTCCACAACTCGCTTGACTTCAAAACGTAACACACGACTATAATAAGACTAAAATAACTCATAACATAACCTCCTTATCATTTTGATCACCCTAGTCTCACCCCAAAATTACATATTATAACATTCCTAACTTGTCAACTTTCGACGAAACCTATTTCCTTCAATTCGTTTAGCTTCTAAGCCTTCCAACCCTCTTGGTACTTGCAGTTCATGATCTTAAATATTTGTAACCTCTAAGTTAACATGACTAACATACTTTATGTACTTTCAAAGATGATCTCATTTCTGATGAGGTGTAACATCATTCTCCCCTTTGGGACTCTTTCTTGCACCACGACCTGTGGTCGGAATTCTTCCAATCCCATTACTGTTGCTACCTTTTGTCGTGCAGCCTGTACGACTCTATCTATGTATGTGTGCCTATGCGACTCTTATATCCTTCTTCCTCCATATTTTAGCTAATCTCTAGGCCACATTTTGTTAACCTACATAGAACTATTACAATATATCCCTTTGAGCATCTATAGGTGTACTAGAGTCATTCTTTGGTATTTTGTCGAACTTATGACTATAGCTACATCTTGTTCCATAGCCTCGATTATCTATCCTTATGGCTTTACTACATTTAGGCAGGTTATATATACCATAACACTTACTTCAATTTATTATTACTGAGGTTTGCTATCCAACTCTAGGTTACTCTCTCGCTGCTTTTCCTATATGTATAAATCTAAGTCCTTTAATGTTTCCTCATTACTACTGTTCATCTTAAGAATGACAACCTAATTTCATCTCATAGTTTGGAACTTTTATCCATCTATAGTTCATTCACCTTAATGTTGAACTATAATCTACCACTGATAACTTGAAATCTCTTATGTAACACATTGTCACTAGGGCTCATGTCTCATTGGGGAACATCTGAAGTGATTTGCTTGATCCAACCAGGGGCGATACTATACTTTAATAATCGTACTTCATAGCATCCCAATGTGGTTCATCCTATGGGTGGTATTCTAATCCCGTGCAATTCATGAAATCCTTTTTCTTTGAATCATTACTCAATCAAAGGCCTAAACGCCATCCTCTTATCTATCACAATTACACCCTTATTCTACTACCATGGCAGCATTCCATCTCTTTTAAATTCTCCTAGTCTTAAACTCCTCCAAATTCATTCAGGTTAGAGCTTTCTATAACTTACGGGAACCATAAGCTCTCTTGTTTCGATGGGCTTAATCCTTAGGCCTTACCTATTCTCATCACCTTCTCACTTACCTTTTCTTATCCTTACTCATTTCTATCTAAAACCTTGTTTCTCTACCATACTTTAGCTTACGACCTACACATATCTATTTATACTACTCGCAACCTTTCTTTAACTTGCTAGCACCATAGATTTCCTTATGTTACTTATGGAACCTCAATTGAGACATCACATTATCTCTAACTCTTCTTTACTCTCTTAACTAGACCTCTCGGTACCTGAAAACCATATGCTAGAATATATGCCACTGATAACACCACTATCATTTGTGGATACTGAATCACAGTGCTTCTACCCCTCTATCTAGAGTCTGGACTATTCACAACCTTCTGCACTTGAGTATCTCGTACCTTCTTTACCTTTACCTTACTTACCTTTAAATCTCGCATCGTATTTTTGGTCTTTTTTCATAAACACCCTTCCACATAGGTGGAATTCACATCCACAACTTGAAGCTCTAGTATAATACTTGCACCTCTGGTCATACACAATCGGGTGGGAGCTCCATACTGACTTCTTATGGGGTCAGTACTCTTCTAACTGGCTTTATTGTAGAGATGTTATAGAATATGACGATTGTACTATATCTTTTGTACCTCTAATATTAAGAGTGATTATGCAATATTCTCAATCATAATTTCTGTAATTATCTAGGTGTAATAATTAGACTCTTGATTCACTTAGTTGATGTAGCTTTTTAGTTTCTTCTTCTCTCTTAGCCTTTAAGTAGGCTTAAGCTATCTTCTGATCTGCAGCTCAGGGTATTAGTTACTACATTAGTCTTTCATGGACGCTATGGAACATTCATTCATGATAACCTTCTAACAATTCAAGCTTTTGTCTGTAATGTTGACTTAATTCTTTCTTTTAATGTATACTGGAGTCCCCTATAGCTGTAGGAATGTCAATATATATATTTGCTGCATGGATAACAATCCAAATCTTAAGTTCCCTCATAACATAACTAACTCTGCATCATTGATTGAATAATTTCTTTCGTGCCTTCTCAATATTTTTTTAAAAGTAAGCAATTACCTTCCCTAGTCATTCCGCCATTTATTGCATGAATACTTGGCTTATCCTAGTGCCCACATATGCTGGAATTTCGTGTAACTCATATGATCACGAATATTACATTTGATTTTACTTCCTGTTCATCGGTCACGATAGGTGCCACTTTCTTATGGAGTGCATACAATATTGTAGTGAGACCGTTGTTACAAGACCATTTCTTTTTCAGGTTACTATGCTTAGGTTGAAGCCTTCTTTCTTATTTCCTCAGCTAGTCTTTTATTGTAGTACTTAGGGAAGACTATCTGACTCTTGTAAAGCTGTGAGCTTATCACATCATAAACCTGAAGAAATTTTTTGATGCTCTTACTCACCTATAAATATCCTTAGTTACATACCTCTATGCCCTTATTCTCGTAGGGTTACTTCTGAACTCAAATTTGTTTTGTCTCCCCTGTGGCACTCTCTTTTATTTCCGTAAAACTTTTACGGAAATTATAACTACCTCAATCCTATCTGAATATTTCTCAAGGATTACAATGTCGTATCTGCAAAACTGAATTCCCTATGCTGGGGTTCACTAGGTTTATCTTGCATGATCTGCTGATTTATTTGTATCCTTTTGTCTAGCCATAACTACTTGTTGGTCCATTCTTATATGTATATTCCACATAATCTCTCTTGGGTTGTTTCCTTTGTCTTAACTTACCTCTCGCACTGGCTCCTTATGTATCAAGTGCCCATTTACACTTATTTATCAATAACATCCTGGGCGGGAACCATTACTGCCTCTCCTAGGTATCATGCTTGCATAGTGTTCTAGAGTCGTAATATATATATATGATCTGAATAAATTCAATCTCATTCCTTTCGCTTTTTTACCGCATTCTTCCTTTACTATTCCGTAGTTACCTGAACCACTTAACTCCGACTTAATACCATATCACCCCATCTCCCCCCTTAGGGGAGTACTAACATTTAATGCTATGAAGATTCACCTACAAATATTTTACCTCTTCATCTTCGGCGTCTTTTCACATCTTCACTGACTCTTACTCGCCTTGCGGTAGCCCTTCTCTACCAGGGATAACTAAATTTCTTACGCATAAGGGTGATACCTAGTGTAATTAGAACACTTAGTTCCTTAATTTTAACTATGTCACAGTGCTTTAGGAAAATATCTTCGTGAATGAACTTTAAAGGTTACTCTTCTGTTGTCTATTCTATTTTTGCTGGAATACGACCTTTGAAATTCTCATGATGTAGACTATTATTGAATCCTTCGGTCCCTAAATCATGTTTGATTTATTTTGTTTACTAGCCTATGCTGATTTTTATCACTCCAGGGGTCTAACTTAGATTTCTAGTAATCATGTTGGACTCACCAACTCATTTCTCGAAATAAGGATATGACTTTATGGCATATACTCTTTTATTGTCTCAAGACCTATCACCTCTTGTATTTTCCTTCACTTGACCATAGACTCTGTCATCCTATCATATTTTAATTTACCGTTATCACTCATTTATCATACCTTACTCATAATACTTCATTTAATCTCTTCTTATTCTCCTGCTAATATTTTTGTCTATCACATTATTCTAAAAATCACAGCAAAACATTGTTTCACTTTTAACTCCCCTGGCTCAATCCACCATTTTGGGTTACTTTAACCCAAGTTGGATATTGATATTCCATCTTCTCTTAAAATATATATGTTAGCTCCCATAGGGCATAACTGAGATGGGTGTGGCCAATTGTACATACCTCTATTACTGTTAAAGGTAACTCAAAATGCTTATATTTTTCTGTCTGAATTGTAAATACTAATAATCTTCACTAATTGGGTACCTCGTACCCTCCTTCACCTTGCTTCTATTATCTGTTGAAACTTATACTTTTACCTTCTGATACTCCCATGGCCTGCTATTCACGAGGTGTGTTTGATATTCACATCTTAGGGCCTTAAGCTTGAAATTTGCACATCTGGTATGCATGATCTGATAGGGCCTCAATCTGGGCCATGTTGTCAAGAATTCTCTCTCTACTAGTGCCCTTGCCTGCTGCTCTTTTAGCCCTCTAGCTAATTGTAATTTTTCTAATTGCAGGCATCTCTATATCATTATAAAACATAAGTCATAGCTTGAACTCATATGACTCAGCTTTATAACACAATTTGGATTTGAAAGAAGGGTAACAGACTCCTAAATGTCTTGTAGCTTCTTGTTTATATAATGTGGTGCACAACACATCTATAAACAAGGCTCTACTAGACGCTGCTTGTAGACTCCTTAGGATAAAATTGCTTTGATACCAAGTTTGTCATGCCCCAAACCTGACGAAGGCATGGCCGACACCTGATGCCACACTTGGCCCGACGTACCATTTTGTAATTGTAAACTCTAGAGGGGTAACCCTCAACTTAAACCGATGAGGCCATATTATGAATCATCTGAAAATATCATCTCTCTTATCTGAGGGGTAAACATACCTAAAAACTCATATATATTTAAATATATATATATATATATATAACTGTGCAGGCTGATGAGGCCGCCATGAACATCTACTGATATACAAACTATACAGGACTTATCTACAAGCCTCTAGAGATAGCTGAACTGTATCATGGTCGGGACAGGGCCTCGACCTACCCAGCAAACCAATATATATACTCCAAGGTCTATACCTGGTAACTCCGGGGAAGTGGAGCTTACCAACCAAGCTGATGTTTGGCTCTGTCTACTGGGAACGTCTATCCAGCTGTCTATCATACCTGCAGGCATGAAATGCAGCACCCCAACAAAGGAACGTCAGTAAAAAATAATGTACTTAGTATGTAAGACAACAAAATAACTAAAAGCTGAAACTAAGCTGATGATATAATAACTGAATATAACTGGGGATCAAAAATAATCTGAAGATATGCTTACCTACTGATACTGACTCAACTCTCTCCATATAGTATGTAAAATAGCATTTCGGCCCTATAAGGCTCGGTATGTGTAACTGTTCTGTCGTAGTAGACTCGCTCATAGGTGCTCGCCCATACTAGGCTCTATATCTCGACCATTTTGGGTTTGCTCATAGGATCTCGGCCACAGTAGTCTTGGTATATAACTTACCATCTAACCAGAGGTTTTCCAATAGGGGTCTGCCCATCGATTATAGCTCGATGGTGGTGAAAATATTGTAATACTCTGTATATATATACTCTATACTCTCTTGGCTGTAAGAAGACAAAACTAAACTATATATGAAGTCCCGATAAGGGAGAATACTGTATCTTATGAGACTAGGATAATGTACATAAATTCAGGAATAAGAACTTCTCCTTATGCCTTATTATAAAATGCATGTAGTTACTGGATCATGCTAAAATGAAAGAAAGGTTTAGCCTTAACATATCTTAACTCCATTGAGTCCTTAATACCTTCCAAGAAATTCTTCAAGTAACTCAACTCAATCTACCACAACATAAGGAGATTCAAAATCAGTGCTAAATAAAGGCTAAGTCCGCAACTTAAACTAGTAGCTCGTTTACGTAAATTTGTGCAACATCTTCCCTATAACAAGGTCCACCTCCAATACCATATACCAAAAATAACAAGAACACAATAATAACAACATGTCTGCATCATGTTCCAATCTTATCTCCATCACAATATGCCACAAAATAGCCCACACACTCCAATTAGTTCATACACAAACTGACAACCCTAGTAGTGTCAAACAACCCGAAAATGCAATGACGAACGACCATCCAACTACCCTAACATTATGTGGTGTTTCTACACACCCTTTATCCTCCGAAACTCCATAAAAATAGTAGCAAAAGATACAACGCAACAGCAACACAAAACTAGCCCGCAAAACAGTCCCACAAGTTCAGCAACTCAGAATTAATTTTTCAGTTTACTAAAACACGTTTCAACTTGTCTATTCTTTCAAATTGAGAAACACAACAAACAATACATAATTAAGCCTTTTATCCTATAAACCATATATGAATTCAACTTGAAAATACGTTTACAACCAGCCAACAGTGACGCAACAACAAACAACATATTGTTCTTTCAAAACTCATTAAGTCTAGTATTTATGATCGAATTACAACTCGTATAAGCCTAGATAATGGAAGGAGAAACATAAATTTACCTTGGACTGAGTAGAAACCATGAAATCTAGACTTTCTTCATCCAAAATTAGTCCCCCAACACAGCTACAAGAAGGAGAAAGAGAAACTAGCAAGCTGTCCGGGATTTTTGGCACTAGAATCACATCCTAACACCCGAAATAACCTAGGGTACGTGTGGGATTGTTGGGGAGGAGTTACAGGGGTTCAATGTGGTTTTCTTGGTCTGAAATATGGCTGAAATAAATGAGTTGATAAGCCATTAAAAGTCCTCTCTTGGCCGATTTTGGAGCTTTTGATTGAGACCTCTCTTTTTGGCAAGTAAGTGATGCACCTACTTGTCACCTACCAATCTGCGCAATCTCGCGAAAATGTGAATATTTCTCTACTTCAATATTGTGTCAATGAATAATTTAATCCATTGGAAACTAGACTCGTAGATATTTAATTTTGCAGGTAGATCATCCCGTAATTCTAAGTACATTGGGAGTACTCAGCTACATTTGACCTAATTTTCATCATATTTGTGAATGTAACTTGTGATGATCTTTGCTAACTTTTGTTCCATAACTCGCTTGACTTCAAAACATAATACACGACTATAATAGGACTAAAATAACCCATAACATAACCTCCTTATCATTTTGAGCACCCTAGTCTCACCCCAAAATTACATATTATAACATTCTCAACTTGTCGACTTTCGACGAACCTATTTTCTTCAATTAGTTCAGCTTCTAAGACTTCCAACCCTCTTATTACTTGTAGTTCATGATCTTAAATATTTATAACCTCCAAGTTAACATGATTAACTTACTTTATGTACTTTCAAAAATGATCTCATTTATAATCTTACATCAATTAACTTACAATGTACTCTAACATACGAAAATATGGGGTACAACAAAATACCTATTGTACAAATTAATTAATTACTAATTTTGAAATTAATCACCTAGTATTAGTATTATGTAATTACGAATGTACTTATTATTTTAATATTATTAAAATAATATTTTATGCACGCCATATAGGCTTTATAATTAATTTAACAAATTAATTTTTAATTTTAGTTAAATAGGCTGCTATGTTAATAATTTGAAATTGGTGTCATAATTTCGAAAATAAAGTATTCATAAATAATTAATTATCATAATTGGTAGTACATTTGATATTTATGATTTTAATATATTTTATTGGAAATTATTTAATCTTAATTAAATTAATTTTAAAAATGTTAAAAACTAAAAGGCTACAATTGCAATTCCAGAATTATTACACAATGGCTATCTTTAAAATATTTCCACCCCAAATACCAGGCCCAAATCCGGATATGGCCCAGTCCAAACAACCCCCTCTCTCCAAGTTCGCAATCCGCCCTAACCCGTTTGAACTAATCAAAACATGCCACGTCACCCATCTCTATCACTCACAAAAGAAGCACAATAGATCCCAACCGTCCATCCTACAGATCGACGACCCTCATTTATCTTCGCTTTATTTTAATTTTAATGCCCTTTTTGATTTAATCTCAACTGTTAAAAGCAGAAGATCCAACGGCCTCCATAATTCTTCAGTTTTACTATTTAATCCCTGAATTATCAGGGCCGTTGATCTAAATAATCAACGGCCCAAATTCCATCTCCAAACTTTAACCCTTAGATGCCCTCCCTAATCATCTAACCCTAGTTCATTTGCAAACTCCTTCAGCTGCCTCCCTTTCCTCTTTCCCTCTCATTTCTCTCAATCTCTCATGAATGTCAATCAACAGACCTTACACAAATTCGTGCAAGGTCATGAAACCTCTCACCAAATCGTCCTTTCCTGCTTCCATGTCAAAGAATCCCGCTGGCCTTTCCCTTTTTGTTCTTCAAATCTGAAGTACCAAACTTTGACCTTAGCATTGAGACACTGTTTCATCTTCATTCTCTCAAGTCCAAACTCAAAGAATCATTCGCTTCATCCCTAGGCTGTGAGAACTGTGATTCACTTTCCATTTCATTGATTGGATTCAATGGTCAACAACTCTTCTTTCAGGTAAAAAACTCTCACTGATTTCCTTCTGTCTCTCTAATTTTTACTCGCCTATTCTTGCATCATCTGGTAGTCATCACTCTCCGCTACCTATGCTTGAATCTTGCTGAAATCCTAAGCCATTAATTGCACTATAAATAGAGCTTTAATTGCTCTCACCTAACAATTACCAACCACACCTACTGGACTTAACAATAACCTAAAATCTCATACAAACTAAGAATCTAGGTATCTTTTCTGATTGATCTCTATTTTCCTTTGTTTCCAAGTTCATGCACTACAAAAAGCTTGAAGCTTTGGTTTTCATACGGCTAAGTAAAAGTCCTATTTGGACTGCTGCCCTAGAAAAGGTCAGTGTGCATCTACCCTCCCTCTTTGATTGTTTTATTCAAAGACCATGAACATACTACTGTCTTCTAGTTAATTGTTTTATTTATAGTGTTTGTTACTAGTCTATAATTGTTTATTTTGGTTCACCATGACCTGTTACTGATATGTGATTAGCTATCATGCTTTCATCAGTATTGGATCGAGTTGCCATGTGACCTTAATATTTTTTATTCTGTATCAAACAACCTATGTGATTAAGCTACTTAATATGCCTTAATGACTTTTCATGTATGTATAGGCTTTATGTTTTCTTTTAATGATTCTGCTATGACCTTTATCCATGTCATACTGTTTCTACATTTTTTGTTAAGGTTGTTGTTTAATAATCCTCACTAGAACAAGCATGAAAGCTCGCAGTTTAATTTTTCATCACTTAATTGAAATATGTGAAGTTTAAGTGCTTAAATGCTCTCCTTCTTTGTATAAGTGTTTGTTAACTTGTAAGCATTCTTTGAGTCATCACTATGAAAGTCTTATGCCCATGCCTAATTGTTAGTTACATCTCTGAGCCTCTTTGCATGAAACAGTCTCATTAAGGAAAACCTTTGTGAACATCAACAACCATCTTGCATGTGTTCTATTGTGATTAAGTTATCTCTCATAAAATAGGTTATAATCATGTCTACTGTAGTTGAATGTTAACCGTTTTACAAGCTGAGTATAACTAAATCATGCTTAGATGTTATGCTTCTGTGCACTATCTTGAAACTACATAAAATTTTCTCTTTCCTCTTTAATCTGAATTGAACCCAGTCTATGAAGTTTAAGAGAAACTCCTTGTTTCTATTGTTTGAACATAATAGTTAACTTATTTCATAATAAGATTAATACTCTTATAAAGGGTTGGTTCTGTCAGCAATTTCAAGGTTAAGTAAGACTGATATTATGTGATCTTGTTAAGCATACTTAGATGTTCCATTTGAATCTGTAAACCTGTGATCATGTTAAAGTTTCTAATTATATTCTGGTAGCTCTTGTGAGCACGTGATTTTTGTTTCGGGCGACAATCGCTCCAAAAGAAATAAAAAATGTGACAAATGGTCCTGCTGTACAAGTTTTGGATTTTGTGTGGCATATTCGTTAGTTATCTGTAATCCCGTCCGTGTTTATTTTATTCAATAAAAAGTAAATAAAAAATGTGCATCTTTCATTTTTTTTATTTCTGTCATTAAGTGATGTTAGTATAATTAATGTCAATTGTATGTAAAATGTTGTTTATGGTTTTATATGGTATTATTTGATAAATTAATTCAAAAGAAAAAATAATAATAAAAGAGAAGAAAGAATTCTCGGACTTGGGCCAGTCCAATTTTAAACAAATTGGCCCAACAAACTCAGCCCAAAACCCGTGCTTGCCCCGGTCCAGACCAGCTTACTTCAAGAACGTCCAAACGACGCCGTTTTAATCCAGTCTGATTTGGGCCGTTGATCTCAGATTGATCAACGGCCTAGATCACATTCCTATACCCATAAACAAACCCGACCCGTTCTACCCGAACCAACCCTGACCCTAACTAAGCCAAACGACACCGTTCCACTTAAGCCCTCAGATCCAGGCCGTAGATCTCGATTGATCTAACGGTTGAGATCAAGCCATCCACCCTGTATATAAACCCTTCCCCCTTCCACCCCGCGCCCTAATCCAAACCCCCCTGCCTTACGTCGTCCTCACCAGACCCCAGCCCTCCAAACCCTAGCCGCCCCTGTATACCTTCACCATGAAAGCCGGTGGCATGGACGCCGGTGACCCTACCCTTAACACCATAGAACCCCCTTGCCATCCTGAACATGGATCTGTTAACCACTTAGCTCAAATCCCCTCCCACCGTCTCGAATCTTCATTTGAAGATTCGAGTCGGAACCTGACTTACACCAATCGACCTCAACTTCACACCAGATAGTCCCCAGACCCCCCTCGTGACCAAACCATGCTTGGTTTGGTCCGAATCTAACCAGGGAAACACGAATCCCAGATCTGATTTTTTGAACCCTAGGTTTCCTCGTGTCTGTTCCGTATCTGTTTAAGCCGAAGAGATTAAGGTCTAATGGACCTTAATCGAAGTGTTTCTCATCTGAGAAACACTTCGATTAAAGTCCGTTCAGCCTTAAGAAAGGCCTGTTCGAATCCAAACTGAGGCTCTTTGATTTTTCGGGATTTAAGGTGAGTTTTGTTTTCTTTTTTTTATTATTCCATGTGCTGAGTAAAGGTCTGTTCATGTTTTGTTTTAATTCGTGTTTTTGAATTTTACCAACTGTGTCCTGTCCACCTTGCCTGAACCTCTGTGTTTGATTGAGTCTTTCCTCTACTTGTTACTGATAATGTGTATATGTGTATGTGCTGTGCGAACAATTGAACTTCAAATTTTGACTGATCAACTGATTCCTCGAGTACAATTTTGCTTAGTCAGTACAATTCAAATCATGTGTTCGATACTGTTAAATGTCTGATTTTGGCTTCGATTGTATGTGTTTTAACTAGTATAGTCGAATCGATATACGTCGTCAATTGGTTTCATGTTAGAATGGTAGCAATTTGACTCAGGCTTTTGTAATTTACTGAAGCATTGTTGAATCAGATTAATATTGTTTCCACTCGGTATTAATTTGTTTAGCCAAATCAGAAAGACATTTAAAGGATTGATTTATTAGCTAGGTTTCAGATTTTAATTTAGTTGATAGCATTGTTTACTCATCTCTCAGCCTTGGGCAGCATGTGCATTACAAAGTAATGGACAGCATGTGCTGTCAGAATACATTCTGCTGCCCATATTCTGCTTTAGTTTCAGAAATAATAAGCATTACTCAAAAGGTAAGCCTGCCAAGGGAATATCATAGGGTTGTGTTCTTATATAAATAGTGAGTGGAAACTGAAAAGGGGTAGCACATGGGAGGGTGTTCTGATTGTCTAAACAGGCTGTTAAAGGGGTGATTTGAGGCTTATAAAAGAGAGGGACTTCCATCAGTTTAGGGGGACCTGAAGATATACACATATATACATAGACAGGCACACAAACCTCAAGATAGACATAGATACACACCCACAGACAGAGACAAAGAGAATACACACAGAAAACTTAGTTTGGAGATTGAGAGTTGAAGTTCTGAAAAACAGAAAACTGGAAAAGAACTTTGTTTGATAACACAGACAGACAAAACTAGAAATTGCATTCTTCTCTGCTGTCTTGATTTCACTGGTCTTGACCTGTTTGTTCAATACTGATTTCTTCTAAATCCAATTGAGTCTGCTGGTTGTCTGTTGGTTTACTCTGGAACTTGGTCTAGTTGGGTTCTTGATTCTACTTGCTTCGCTTGTTGCTGCTGCTGCTATTCTGCTTTCTGCTGCTGCTGACCCTTCTGCTTCCACTTCTTCTTTGCATTTCAGTATTCAGGTACACATTTCGAGTCCCATGTTGGTGTTAACTGTAACAGTTCGAAAGCATGAAATGAAAGGAGTTTGAAGAAGTTTAAATGTCTGTTTGTAATGCTCATGGTATATTGATTTCTTTTGTATAAATTGATTAGTGTGTAATTCAATAGCAAAAGATTAGTTAGTTAATACTTAACTGAGTTTTAGCCTCTTGCATCTTAGTTTATAGTTGTTTGTTGGTACGAGGTGTGTAATGGTACAGTACGTAGAATGTACGGATAATTGACATAGCGACTGACCGGATTCCTGTTTAGCTATAATGATATGCATAGGATAGAATACTTCCACCTTACACAATGATGTTCTGTTTTATTTTAGTTCTTTTATCAGGACCCGCTAGGCAGTATATAGGAGCACGTTCGAATCCCCATTAGTAATAATGCCTAGTGGTTAATTCCCTTAATCTAGCCTAAATGAGTCTAGTTTAAATTTAATTCAAGAAATGTTTTGGATGTAAGCATAGCATTTTGTCAGCTCGTATGTAATTTCTTTGTCAAAATTAGAACATTTCTCATAAAGTATGACGTTTTTTTTATAAATAATTAATCAAAAATTGATTAGGCCAAAGCATATACTTGAATTAACATGTATCTTTCTTCTTCTATTTTAGACTGAACATAATAAAAATATAGTCACTTTAGGGTATCCTTTCTAAAAATTGAGACGAGCCTCGACAAACAAAAATGCACAAGCTGCGGGGCCCTCTAAGTGTATATATAAAAATATTTAGAACTCGGGACAGGCCGTTTAGCGAACTTCATGGCCATCCCCCAAAAATAACAATGCGTTAAACTCTTTAGGCGCGGCTCAATTAAATTACATTCTTAAACTTGGGTGCGCATTGATGTGACCCGAATCCAAATCTCAACGGAGTCGAAATGTGTTTAACAATTACGGGTGCATTGATTGCGATGTGGTTCGAGATACATTTTCACGACGTTGCAATTCTATAAAATAAATGATAATAAAAGCGTTTTTAACTTAATAAAAGCACGTAAGTCACAACATGTATTTAAATCAGGTAATTAGCCATTATAACAATTTAAGCGACCGTGCTAGAATCACGGGATTCGAGGGTGCCTAACACCTTCCCTCGGGTCAACAGAATTCCGTACTTAGAATTTCTGGTTCGCAGACTTCATTTGGAAAAGTCGAAAATTTCCTCGATTCGGGATTCAAGATAAACCGGTGACTTGGGACACCAAAAGCCAAACCTTTCCCAAGTGGCGACTCTGAAATAAATAATCCCATTTCGAATATTGTCACTTAAATTGGAAAAACTCCCCTCGCGCATTTAAACCCTTCGGGGCCAGGCGCGCAAAAAGGAGGTGTGACAGCTCTGGCGACTCCGCTGGGGATTATGACCCAGAACCACTGGTTCTGGGTTCAAGAATTCGAGCTTAGAATAATTGTTATATTTGGCTTTATTATCTGATCTTTATTACATGTTTTTTCATAACGTGCTAAATGCTGTCTTTTACCGCTTTGATATTATCTGAACTGTATATAAACTGTGCCGAAACCCTTCTCTTCTTACCTCCGGGGAGAAGCTCGCTGGTCGAGACTCCCTATTCTGTTAGTGTCAATACCTGAAATAAGAAAGAGGTCGGACAAGTTAAAAAGCCGCACGATCTCGCGGGTCCCCGGTATGTAGCCCCCTCCTCGACTCGAGTTGTCCGCTCGGGTACACAGTCTAGAACAAATGCCCAGGTTATAAACCTAGTATAACGAAACTTCATTCCGGATCCCTAGTAGGAACGTTTATCTGCATCATGTTGCATTCGACTTAGGGGGCTCAACACAGGGGTTGGGCCCGTCTAGGACAGGCAACCTGAAATGAAAAGACCATCCTGCTGCATCCTATTTGTTTTGCGCATCTATTTGCTTCAGTTCCGCATGCTGACCGGTTTCTAAAAGAAAAATGGAAAATAGCAGTGTAGGGAGATAATTATTTATTTTGGAAAAATAAAACCAATGTCCAAGTAGTGTCAAAACCTCGCCGGAATTTTCCTAAAATTTTTTTTTTCTCTAGTTTGATTTATTAAAAAAAAACATAAAAAAAAAATTTCTTTTTTTTATCACTCTCAAAATAAAAAAAGGGGTATTTCTTTAAAAGTAAAAGTAAAAAAACGGAAAATTCATAATTCAAAAAAAAATGTTGTTTCTTTCCTAATACCTCCGTTATAAATTCAGACTAATAGTCCAAATATTCCTTAAAAAAATGTATAAAAAAATAAAATAAAAAATTAAAAAAAAACAAAGATTTTCTTTAGTCCTTATCTCTTTTCAAGAATAAATTTTTTTTTTTGCTTTCTGGGTTTAATTGATTCACGATGTGCCGAACTACGCCGGTTTGATTCTCACCGGATGTGAGATACGTAGGCAACCCTCGTCGGGTTCAACCCCATTTTTGCTAAAATAGCCAAAATCAATAAATAAAAAAAAAGAAAAAAAAAAGAAAAAGATGTGTCAAATTTTAAAAGAGTCATAAATAAGTCAGGTGATGCTGTTTTGTCATAAATAGCCGAATGTTCCCGAAAGGGACGCCGGAAGGCTGATTTTGCATAAACAGCCACCTTTGGGTCTTGTTTAGTATTTTTGTCCAGTTGACCCACACAACCTTAAAATCTTCGTCCCCGAAGTTCTTAAAGGCCGTGTTCAAAACTTGATCCCCTTTGTAAAATATTTTTGAGTCAAGTCATTTTTGTTAAAATCACCTTAATAAATGTGCAGGATGAGCACGATGCAAAATGAACATTTTTCAATAATGACCAAAATCCCTGTCAAGTTACGGCTATGGTGGAATGATCTAGGTGTTGAAGGACAAAATGAGGTCAAGAAATATCTGAAAGGTCTCGTGGGTTTGTTGGAAATCCAGCCTCGGGGAGATATCATAAGAGCTTTGGTTACCTACTGGGACCCGGCGCACAATGTTTTCCATTTCTCTAATTTTGAACTCACCCCGACTTTGGAAGAAATGGCCGGGTACATCGGGAAATGCGGAACTTCCGTTGAGGCAAAAATACTTGGTTGCCCCAAGAGCTGTCATGGTACATCGGTTCCTAGATTCATTGAAAATACCCAGAACGGTCCACAACCCCGATCTGGCTGCCGGATTTTGTACTCCATGCTTCATATATGATAGGTACGGTCATGAGGGAGGATTCAATAATCCAATCAACAAACTGTGCAGCAAAGGTATTCGTCAGAAGTGGGACAAACACAGACTGGTAGCCTTCATGATGATGTTCCTGGGCCTTCTGGTATTTCCAAGGAAAGACGGAAACATTGATTTGAAGATATCCGGGGTCGTCAGCACTTTACTCACGCAAAGTGACAGTACTCTCGCGCCTATGGTAGTATCTGACATTTTTCGAGCTCTCACAGTTTGTAAAGCTGGGGGAGGTTTCTTCGAAGGTTGTAACTTGCTCCTACAAATGTGGATGACCGAGCACCTCTGCCATCGTTCCGAGATTTTGAGCCATGGTTCCCCGGAAAAGACTTGCATAGAAGAATTTTACACGAGAACCAAAAAGATCAGTTTGCCCAAAGGAGTCCTGGCATGGACCTCGTTCTTTCAAGCTCTTACTGCCAGCCAAATACAATGGACGCTGGGATGGTTGCCTGTTGATGAGGTCATATATATGCCGGCAGCTGAAACTCATTTCTTACTGATGGGGCTCAAGAGCATTCAACCTTACGCGCCCTGCCGAGTTTTGAGACAGCTCGGAAGATGCCAGACAGTACCTCATGAGGAAGATCTTAGCACTCAAGCAGTTGAGATAGGTCCTAACGGACAATTTTCAGAAGCGAAAATTCGCCAAATCTGGAGTGAGTGTCAATATTTGAAATCAGATACTCGCGTGCGGGACCGAGCCAAAGGTGAGACGGCGCCAGGTTACCTTGCATGGTATAGAAGGGAACTTAAGCATGAAAGGCCGGCTAAGAGGCCCCACATCCTGAATTTCGCCGAATCATCGCAAAAATAGTGGGATTGGCTAGCAAAAGAAAGAGGCTATTGCGCCGAAATTAGCAGGTTAAAGCAACAAGTGGAAAGCCTGAAATATGAGCACAACATGCAGGCTGCTACCGGTCTGGGAGAGCGGAATAGGTTGATTCAGGAAAACGAAATGCTCAGGGCCCAGATCAAACTGATAAAGATGGATGCGGATAAACAGCCAAGGCGTCGATCAGATGAGCAGTTGATAAAAAGGCTAAAAGGCAAAGTCAGGGAATGGCAAGAGGATTTAGAGAAATCTAAAAACGTCATAGCAGAGCTCAAGGCACAGTGGGATACAAGAGCAGATAAGCATCGCCGATACTTGAATCAATTGGAAGGCGACCACGAGAAAACTGTTGCTAAAATGAAGAGAGAGATGGCTACACTTGAGATCAAAGCAGCTAATCAGGCCAAGGATTTCCAAATTGAGAGCAGATACTGGTACGATTTGTTGGCCCAGATGAAGTTAGAAGTACGACAACTAAAACATCAGCATATACAGGATGCTCAGGTGTTCAAGATATGTAGCGATCAGATAAAACGCCTACTCATAGAGAAGAAGCAAACCAGAGATAGGATCAAGGCCATTGCCCATGCCATCACCAGACGATGTCTACGATGTGAGAACATGACCAACGTTACCGTCCTCTCGGCAGTGATGAGTTATGTCAAGCAGACCATGCATGAGCTGGAGCAACTTGAGAGGGATCTCACACCTAGGACCGCGGCGAGGCCGAACGATGCCCCGCGGACACAAATTGTCAAAACCATAATGTACTCATAAGTCGAGTCTGTATCTTAGCATCTGTTGCTTGTTTTTCCCATCAGTTTGTTTAGTCTAGGATGAGTCTAGGTTTATTTTTAAAGTTTGCTCTTTCTTTTGCAAAATGTAGTTTTGTAATAGACTGTTTCGACAATAAAAGGTGTGTTTCTTTCATTTGTGTTTCGAACTACGTAATGATCTGATTCACGTAGGCATCGTGATACGTAGGCAATCCTCATCGGATCCGGTCGCATTTTTACCGCAAAATAAAAACATAAAAGAAAAAAAAAGAAAATAATAAGAAAAGGGAAGCCTAAAAAAGGAATGCCGGAACGACGCATGCTCTCGTAGCAAACATGTAGGAATCCACTTAGCTGTATAGGTGCATCATGCCCAACGTGAGATTGCCTATCTGTTATTTGCTGCAAATTAACCGTGCGTTTGTCGTTGAGTACTTCCAGGTTTTTGGAAAAGACGGTTGGTTTGGTGAAAGTCTGGCCTCGCACTCATACTTCACGAGGTCAAGGAGAAGTGTTCAACTACCTGTTGTTAGGACCAGAAGCAGTACTCACACTTACTTCACCAGGTCAAAGGGAAGTGTGGAAATGTCTTCAGAAATTCCGTTGCAAACAATCCCTGTTTCCGAGGAGAGCTCGATCTCAGCCGTCCTCACACCTGAATCCGCAACTGCGGAGGAAAATAGAATCCTACGGCTCCGCATGTTGGAAATGCTGGACGACTGGAATAATGGGAAAGAGCCGCCAAGTGTTGTCCCCGGATTCCCTGAATTATTCTCCAGGTCAAGTGGGACTTCTAATGTCCCTATAAATTATCCCGCTACCCCATTCGGGTACCCAGCCACTTCAGCCTTCTCTGCTGGATCGCCTTCTGAGCCTCATCCCCGAATGTCAGCCACCGATGCAAGCATGAACATCTTTACTGCACCGCCTTGCCCAATTACGGCACAGCCTGCTACGTACAAGCCAAGCTTTGACTCATCCTCTTTTACATTCCAAGCACCATCGTTCTCAATGGAACCAACTAGGTTCACTACCAACACTAATCCTCTACCGCCTCAGTGCGAGCTTGCACCCGGGCAGGATCAGAACCCCAGAATTGCAGAACAAAATGAGATTGCCAAGAGAATGAGAAGCCTTGAACAAAGTTTGAAGAATATGCAAGGATTGAGCGGACAAAAGAGCGTCTCTTACGCCGACCTATGCATGTTCCCTCACGTGCACCTGCCAGTGGGTTTCAAGACCCCAAAGTTTGAGAAATACGATGGGCACGGTGACCCCATTGCACATCTTAAGAAATACTGCAACCAATTGCGGGGAGCCGGCGGAAAAGAAGAACTGCTAATGGCGTATTTTGGGGAAAGTCTAGTAGGGATAGCTTCGGAATGGTATATGGACCAGGAAATGTCCCGATGGCATATATGGGATGATCTCGCCAGAGATTTTGTGAAACAATTCCAGTATAACATCGACATTGCACCAGACCGAAATTCTCTGTCGAATTTAAAGAAGAAACCTTCAGAAAGCTTCAGAGAATATGCTATTAAGTGGCGTGAGCAGGCGTCAAGGGTGAAGCCTCCCATGGATGAAGTGGAAATGGTCACTACCTTTCTCCAGGCTCAAGAGTCTGACTATTTCCAAAACATGATGTCAGCCATGGGAAAGCCATTCGCGGAAGCGATTAAGATTGGAGAGATGGTGGAAAATGGTCTGAAAACAGGTAGGATTCTGAGTCAAGCAGCCATAAGGGCGACCTCCCAAGCCGTCCAAAGCGGGTCCGGAGGAATGACAAGAGGGAAGAAGAAGGAAGAAACGACCATGGCAGCCTCGGAAGCAAGGGAATATCGTCATCCTAGGCCCCATTTTCCGGAAAGAACCCCACAACACTACTACCCCCATTCAAATCTGGCATATGCTCATCAACCCTATATGGTCATGAATGCCCAGCCTTATGCCCATCCGCCGCAACAAGCCAACCGAGGACCAGCTCCACCTCCCAGAAATCAGCCTCCTTACCGCAACCACTATAACCCACAACCCGCGCTGAATAACTTCCGCCCTCAGGAGCCACCTCGAAGGCAGACTTTCACGCCCATCGGTGAACCATACTCTACTTTGTTCCCGAAGCTAGTCCAATTGGGTTTCTTGCAACCAATCCCTCAAACGAGGCAAAACCCGACATCACCTTCTTACAAAGCTGGAATCAGATGCGCCTATCATTCAGGGGCCGAGGGACATGATACAAATGACTGCTGGTTGTTGAAAAGAGTGGTCGAGAATTTGATAGAGCAAGGGAAAATAGTGTTAAGGGACGAGGAGATCCCAAATGTGACTAACAATCCATTGCCTGCTTACAATAATGGGCCGCTGATCGGGATGATTTGTGAAGACAAAGAGTTTGACCCTGCTCTGAAAGCTATAATCGCCATTGTCGACACAGGGAAAAGGCCTGAGACAGACCAGAAACCAGAAAAGGGGGAGGAGGCCAAGGCTATAAAGAGCGAGCCTGAAAAGAAGGTGGAGAAGAAAGTGGTACCGGTAAAGGATGGAGTTCTTTACATACCACGAGGTCGAGCTGAGAAGACGCAGAACTTCGGGATCAAAAAGACAAAACCTATGTACGTGCCAAAAGGGGCCTATGTGGTCCGGGGGACGATTCAACCACCTCGGCTGAATGAGCCAGTGGTTATCGGACGCGTGCCACAAAAGCCGATGACCAACCCGTCCACAGTGCCGTGGAATTATCAAAAGACTTTGGTAATGTACAAAGGTAAAGAGGTCATGGGAGAACTTCCAGAAAATACTTTCATTGGAAGGTATTCAAATACCCAAGAGCTGAACAACGCCACACAAAGGCGCTTCCCACCAAAGAAGCCTGTAAGCGTTGAAGAAGCGGAAGTGTTCTTCCAACAAATGAAAATGCCGGATTACGAAGTGATAGATCAACTGCGCAAGTACCCCGAGCAAGTGTCCATGCTATCATTGTTGATGAGGTCGGCCGAGCATCAAAAGATCTTACTGAAGACCCTGAATGAAGCATATGTGCCAGTTGAAACCTCGGTTGAACAACTAGAGCGGATGACAGAAAGATTCTTCGCCGTCAACCAAATCTCTTTCAGCAAGAACGATTTACCCCCGGAAGGAGCGGCACACAACAAGGCCTTGCATCTAACAGTTAAATGCGAGGACTACTATGTCAAGCGGGTAATGTTGGATGGGGGATCAGGTGTTGACATTTGCCCGCTCTCCACGCTACAAAGAATGGAAATTGGGACCGGAAGAATCCGACCCAACAATGTCTGCGTAAGGGCTTTCGACGGCATCAAGAGAGATACCATGGGGGAAATAGACCTGTTGTTGGTCATAGGACCAGTCGAGTTTGAAGTAACCTTCCAGGTGCTCGACATGGATACATCCTACAATTTCCTCCTCGGCAGACCTTGGATCCATGCGGCAGGAGCCGTGCCTTCCACTTTTCACCAGATGGTGAAGTTCGAGTACGAAGACCGAGAGATCGTGGTCCATGGAGAAGACGAGCATGCTATCTATCGGGACCCATCCATCCCATATCTTGAACCGAGAGAAGGGAGCGAACATACGGTCTATCAAGCTTTCGAGATTGTACTGGCAGAGCAGCACGAAGAGGGAATACCCTGCCCCCAGCCTTTCTTGTCTAACGCCTCGGTTATGGTGGCCAAAGAGATGATCCGGCACGGATTTAGGCCAGGGAAAGGGCTTGGACGAACCCTTCAGGGAATAACTTACCTTGCCAGTCACCAAGAAACCCTCTGGACTAGGCTTCAAACCCACTCCAGCAGACGAAGAGTGGGCAAAGAAAAGGAAAAATGAGGGTTGGAAGTTACCTCGACCATTGCCGGATTTATATGCAACTTTTATCAGGCCAAGGTACGCCGAAGAAGAAGACGATGAGGTCTTCACAACTGAGAAAATCGAGGAGATATGTGGGGCGATGAGAGAAATGCTCTACGAGGTCCACATGGTTCAACCAGGTGAAGGCACAAGCACTGCTGAGATGCTGTACGTGGGGCCGAACGCCAAACTTCAAAACTGGGAGGCCACGCCATTCCCGACTAGACGGAAGTCCGGGTAGACCTGTCCTGCCACCTTTCCTGTGTCACAAGTTGTCTCCAGGACATAACTTGAACGTTTTCTTCCTTTCAATTGTTGTTTTGAATTCCTAAGTTGTAAACATTGTTGTCTTCCAACTTTCCAAAGAAAATAGAAAAAAAATCATCATTGCTTTCCCATTCTTTCTTTTGTTCTGATTTTTGTTATTTTTCCTTTTATCTTTCCTTTCAGTTATAATAATGCGGCTTTAAATATGACATGCTTGCGGACTTCACGCCCAGATCACAACGAGCTATTTAACTGTGAATTAATGAACCCAGAACCAGAATATGATGAGGAAGAGGCTTTTAGGGAAATAAACCGAGAGTTGGAACATTTCGAGAATAAACCTAAGCCAAATTTGAATGACACCGAACCGGTTAATTTAGGAACTCCTGAAGAAATCCAGGAGACCAAAATAAGCATTCACACGGACAAGAAAATGCGAGAGGCGATAATTCAACTTCTTTTTGAATTTAAAGACGTGTTTGCTTGGTCATATGATGACATGCCGGGACTAGGTGTCGATCTAGTGGTTCATAAATTGCCGATTCATCCTGATTGTCCTCTAGTTCAACAAAAGCAACGAAAGTTCAAAACTGAGGTCAGTGACAAGATTAAAGAGGAGATCACCAAACAACTGAAAACGGGAGTGATTCGGGTAGTCCAGTATACAACTTGGTTGGCAAATGTGGTTCCAGTACCGAAAAAGGACGGGAAAACTCGGGTATGTGTAGATTACCGAGATCTGAACAGAGCAAGTCCTAAAGATAATTTCCCGCTGCCCAACATCCACATCCTCGTTGATAATTGCTCCAAACACGAAATACAGTCTTTCGTAGATTGTTACGCTGGGTATCATCAGGTACTGATGGATGAAGAGGACGCCGAGAAAACTGCCTTCACCACGCCTTGGGGCACCTACTGTTATCGGGTCATGCCATTTGGTTTGAAGAATGCTGGGGCTACTTACATGAGGGCCATGACTGTCATTTTTCATGACATGATGCATCAGGAAATAGAGGTGTACGTGGACGACGTGATAGTCAAGTCCAGGATGCAGGATAATCACATCCAAGACTTGAGGAAGTTCTTCGAGAGACTAAGGAAGTATGACTTGAAGTTGAACCCAGCCAAGTGTGCTTTCGGAGTTCCGTCGGGCAAACTTTTGGGCTTCATCGTAAGCAGGAGAGGTATCGAGCTAGATCCAACTAAGATAAAATCCATCAGAGATCTGCCTCCCCCGAGAACAAAGAAAGACGTGATGAGTCTGTTGGGCAGGTTGAACTACATCAGTCGGTTTATTGCCCAGCTGACAAGCACGTGTGAGCCCATATTCAAGCTGTTAAGGAAAGATGCGGCGATCAAATGGACAACTGAGTGTCAAGAAGCCTTTGATAAAGTCAAAGAATACCTTTCGAATCCCCCAGTTTTGGTCCCTCCAGAGCCAGGGAGACCACTTTTCTTGTATCTGACAGTCTTGGAGAACTCTTTTGGTTGCGTCCTCGGGCAACACGACATAACCGGAAAGAAGGAGCAAGCAATCTACTACTTGAGCAAGAAATTCACCGGCTACGAGGCCAAATACACTCTGCTGGAAAGGACATGTTGCGCTCTGACGTGGGTTGCTCAAAAGCTGAGACATTATCTCCAAGCCCACACTACTTTCCTCATAAGCAGGTTGGATCCTTTGAAGTATATATTTCAGAAACCAATGCCTACTGGAAGACTGGCTAAGTGGCAAATCTTGCTTGCTGAATTCGACATAGTCTATGTCACTCGCAAGGCGATGAAAGCCCAGGCGCTAGCAGATCATTTGGCCGAAAACCCGGTCGATGAGGAATACCAGCCATTGAGTACCTACTTTCCAGATAAGGAAGTAAACACCGTAGAAGTGGTCTCGGAGGAAGCTCATGTTTGGAAGATGTTCTTTGATGGAGCCATGAATGCCAAAGGTGTAGGGATTAGGGCAATTTTGATTTCACCTTCTGGTCAACATTATCCCGCCACAGCTAGAATGCATTTCTTTTGCACAAACAATACAGTTGAGTATGAAGCCTGCATCATGGGCATGCATATGGCGATTGATCAGGATATCGAAGGCTTACTGATTATGGGTGATTCTGACCTGATTATCCGGCAAGTCCAAGGTGAATGGGAAACTCGGGATGTCAAGCTTATCCCTTACCGACAGTATGTGGAGGACCTCAGCAAGCGCTTTACATCAATAGAGTTCAGGTATATCCCGAGGTGTCACAATGAACTGGCAGACGCACTCGCTACTTTGGCTTCAATGCTACCCTACCCGGGCAACGCCCACATCGATCCTTTGGAAATCCAAATCAGGGAAAGACACGGTTACTGCAACGTAATCGAGGCGGGATCAAATACGCAACCTTGGTACCATGACATCAAGAGGTTCCTAAAGACGCAAGAATACCCCGAGCATGCTACTGGAGATCAAAAGAGAACCATTAGGCGGCATGCGAGTGGTTTCTTTCTGAGCGGTGAATCGTTGTACAAGAGGACTCCGGACCTCAACCTACTAAGATGTGTCGACGCTGAGGAGGCAAGAAAGATCATGCACGAAGTACACGCAGGAGTGTGTGGACCCCACATGAACGGGTATGTCTTGGCAAAGAAGATCCTTCGAGCAGGTTATTACTGGATGACCATGGAAAAGGACTGCTTTAGCTTCGTTCGGAAGTGTCATCAGTGTCAGGTGCACGGTGATTTGATTCATGCACCTCCCATAGAACTGCATCCCATGTCTGCGCCTTGGCCATTTGTCGCTTGGGGCATGGACGTCATTGGACCAATCGAGCCAAAGGCTTCAAATGGACACAGATTTATACTGGTTGCCATAGACTATTTCACAAAATGGGTAGAGGTTGTCACTCTCAAGTCGGTCACTAAAAAAGCTGTAGTAGATTTTGTACACTCAAATCTTATCTGTCGTTTCGGTATTCCTGCGACTATCATTACAGATAACGCAGCAAACTTGAACAGTCACTTGATGGAAGATGTATGCGAGCAATTCAAAATAACGCATAGGAATTCTACTCCTTATCGGCCGAAGGCCAATGGTGCTGTAGAAGCAGTGAACAAAAACATCAAGAAGATTTTGAGGAAGACGATCCAGAGTTCCCGACAGTGGCATGAACAGCTACCATTTGCATTATTGGGATATCATACTACGGTACGCACGTCAGTAGGAGCAACTCCTTATCTTTTGGTTTATGGGACCGAGGCTGTGATACCAGCAGAAGTAGAAATCCCTTCGCTTCGAACCATTGTTGAAGCAGAAATCGAAGACAGCGAATAGGTCAAGACTCGTTTAGAACAGTTGACTTTGATCGATGAAAAGCGAATGGCCGCGGTTTGTCACGGGCAGTTGTACCAACGAAGGATGGCCCGTGCTTACAACAAGAAAGTTTGACCCAGGAATTTCGAAGTAGGTCAGCTGGTACTGAGGCGTATTCTGCCGCATCATGAGGAAGCAAAAGGGAAGTTTGCTCCAAATTGGAAAGGCCCATACATCATAAGGAAGATATTGCCGAGAGGAGCATTGTATTTAGGCGATATCGAAGGAAATGACCCCGAAACAGCAGTAAATGCGGATGCAGTCAAGAGATACTACGTCTGAATTATACTCCAGTAGTCTTGACACATTTGAAATGACGAAGGTTTTATTCCCCACTACTCCCCAAACACTACCCAATTCTCTCTACAAACTTTTGAGCCGCTTACAAAAAAAACAAAAAAAAAACAAAAACAAAACAAAACATTGATTGAGGCCTGAACTACGTTTGACTTGATTCCGAAAGGATACGTAGGCAGCCTCTCCCTGAGGTTCAGTCACACCAACAATAAAATCCCATTCACCATGAAATTGAAACCGGGGCACGTCGAGCAGTTTAGAAGTTAGTATCATCTACCTCTCTTTACCAAGCACAAGCCTTCAGATCAATTACCAAAGATAGTGGGAAACCAATAAGCGTCACAAATGGAGATCGGCACACTCTGAATTGAGAGAGATAAAATGAGAGAGTCTCGTCGGTGAAAACCTTCGGGCACCACGAGGCGACGGGAGTAGAGAAACCAAAATGAGAGAGCTTGTTTAGTAAAAACTCACAAAGAGTGCTATCAAGCGATGACAGGAAGAGAAATGAGAGAGGTCAGCCGGCGAAAACCCGCAAAGGGCGCTGTTGGCCGAAAAGAATGACTCCACCCCAAGGAGGTCTCGGCAAAGTTCCATCGGTTTGGAATCACAGATCCGTTCTGGTTCAGGGAAATGCAAGTTCATGGAAGGTCAGGCGTCCAGTCCAAAGAGCATGTCATGTCATTTAAAGCCAGCGTTATCTTCCTCAGATAAGTCTTTCTCGTCCCAAAAAGGACACTCCCTTCCTGAAATTTGTTTTCTCCTTTCTTTGTTTCTCTTCGAATCCCTTTTATGTTTTAACCCCAAGTTCAGGATACACCAGAAAGGGCAGGTGGCAGGTTTGTTTTCACGGAATTCCGTTTCATGAAGGAAAACACCCCGTTTCGTTGGTACGTCTGTCCAAACTTGATGAATCATGATGTTTGATTGGCGTTCGAAGTAAAGAGGAAAAAGAGAAATTTCCCCCAGCAAGTCCGCCTTCGGACGAATCCCCACAGAGTTCCCCCTTGTACAATCCCCCGCAGAGTCTCCCCAATATATATATATATAAAATCCCCGTTGGAATTTCCCAAGCACATCCCCAGCGAGTCCCTTTGTAAAAATTCCCCAACAAGCTTACCCCAACAAATCCTAGAAAGCCCGCTTCGAAACAAATCCCCAGCATGCCCCATTGTACAAAAATCCACACAAAGAATCCACTTTGTAAATATTCCCCCACAGGGCTTCCTTTTGTACAAATCCCCACAGAATACCTCCAATAAAATCCCGGTCGAGAATCTCCAAGCAAAACGGGACACAAAAAAAAATAAGAAAAAAAGAGGCCTTACGAGGCAAATCATCGCAGAATCTGGAAATACAAGCCTGAGCAGTCTAAAGGGTTTCGCCATTCGAATCAAATCAATGGCGGGACTTCACAACAGAAATAAAGACGCAACAAAGCAGCTGGGAACGATCAAGGTCACCGAACCGACTGTCATTTCCGAACTAACAATTGTTCTTTGTCTGAAAAGTTGAAACAGGTATAATCCAAGACAACCGTGCAAGAAGCAGGTGTCGCCCAAAGAAGAAGGTTCACGGGTACAAGAAATACTTTGGCAATAATGAATTCACTCGAAAGGTAAGTTTCCACGAAACTCCCTTTTATCCTCTACTAAAACAAGAAAATTCAAAAAAAGAGGTCGCTTAGTATTCTCGAACTTTGTCCCCAGCCAGCCAGCATTAGGGTTTTAAACCCTAAACTGAGCTTTTCCATGCAATCAGCATTAGGGTTTTAAACCCTAAACTGAATTTTTCCTTTCAGCCAGCATTATGGTTTTAAACCCTAAACTGAGCTTTTCCATGCAATCAGCATTAGGGTTTTAAACCCTAAACTGAATTTTCCTTTTAGTCAGCATTAGGGTTTTAAACCCTAAACTGAACTTTTTCATTCAGCCAGCATTAGGGTTTTAAACCCTAAACTGAGCTTTTCCATGCAATCAGCATTAGGGTTTTAAACCCTAAACTGAATTTTCCTTTTAGTCAGCATTAAGGTTTTAAACCCTAAATTGAACTTTTCCTTCAGTCAGCATTAGGGTTTTAAACCCTAAGCTGAACTTTTCCCAGTTGGTCAGTATTAGAGTTTCAACTCTAAAACTGAACTTCTCCCCAGCTAGTCGGTATTAGGGCTCCAATCCTGAACTGAGCATTTTCCATGCAGTCAGCATTAGGGTTTTAAACCCTAAACTGAATTTTCCTTTAGTCAGCATTAGGGTTTTAAACCCTAAACTGAATTTTTCCTTTAGTCAGCATTAGGGTTTTAAACCCTAAACTGAACTTTTTCCATTCAGACAGCATTAGGGTTTTAAACCCTAAACTGAACTTTTTCCATTCAGCCAGCATTAGGGTTTTAAACCCTAAACTGAGCTTTTCCATGCAATCAGCATTAGGGTTTTAAACCCTAAACTGAACTTTTCCTTTAGTCAGCATTAGGGTTTTTAACCCTTAACTGAACTTTTTCCATTCAGCCAGCATTAGGGTTTTAAACCCTAAACTGAGCTTTTCCATGCAGTCAGCATTAGGGTTTTAAACCCTAAACTGAATTTTTCCTTTAGTCAGCATTAGGGTTTTAAACCCTAAACTGAATTTTTCCTTTAGTCAGCATTAGGGTTTTAAACCCTAAACTGAACTTTTTCCATTCAGCTAGCATTAGGGTTTTAAACCCTAAACTGAGCTTTTCCATGCAATCAACATTAGGGTTTTAAACCTTAAACTGAATTTTCCCTTTAGTCAGCATTAGGGTTTTAAACCCTAAACTGAACTTTTTCCATTCAGCCAGCATTATGGTTTTAAACCCTAAACTGAGCTTTTCCATGCAATCAGCATTAGGGTTTTAAACCTTAAACTGAATTTTCCCTTTAGTCAGCATTAGGGTTTTAAACCCTAAACTGAACTTTTTCCATTCAGCCAGCATTAGGGTTTTAAACCCTAAACTGAGCTTTTCCATGCAATCAACATTAGGGTTTTAAACCTTAAACTGAATTTTCCCTTTAGTCAGCATTAGGGTTTTAAACCCTAAACTGAACTTTTTCCATTCAGCCAGCATTAGGGTTTTAAACCCTAAACTGAGCTTTTCCATGCAATCAGCATTAGGGTTTTAAACCTTAAACTGAATTTTCCCTTTAGTCAGCATTAGGGTTTTAAACCCTAAACTGAACTTTTTCCATTCAGCCAGCATTAGGGTTTTAAACCCTAAACTGAGCTTTTCCATGCAATCAACATTAGGGTTTTAAACCCTAAACTGAATTTTTACTTTAGTCAGCATTAGGGTTTTAAACCCTAAACTGAACTTTTTCCATTCAGCCAGCACTAGGGTTTTAAACCCTAAACTGAGCTTTTCCATGCAATCAGCATTAGGGTTTTAAATCCTAAACTGAATTTTTCCTTTAGTCAGCATTAGAGTTTTAAACCCTAAACTGAACTTTTTTCCATTCAGCCAGCATTAGGGTTTTAATCCCTAAACTGAACTTTTTCCTTTTAGTCAGCATTAGGGTTTTAAACCCTGAACTGAACTTTTTCCTTTTAGTCAGCATTAGGGTTTTAAACCCTAAACTGAACTTTTCTCTTTCAGTCAGCATTAGGGTTTTAAACCCTAAACTGAATTTTTCCTTTGGTCAGCATTAGGATTTTAAAACCCTAAACTGAACTTTTCCCCAGTTGGTCAGTATTAGAGTTTCAACTCTAAAAACTGAACTTCTCCCCAGCTATTCGGTATTAGGGCTCCAACCCTAAACTGAGCATTTTTATCTTCCTTCCTCAATTTTATGAACTTTCTGGCGAATAATTAACGAAATTTTCCTAGTGAAACTGGGGCAGAAAATTTCATTCGTTTGTTTGTTTTCTCCCGCAGGTCTAACGTCGAGCCACACGGATCGAAATGACCCACGAGATGAGTCTCAACTCAGAATCAAAAAAGAAAAAGACAAAAAGAAGATGTCCCGAGATACCGGAGAAAATGGAAGGCGGATCGTTCCAAGATTTGATTAAGGTCCAGAACTCTGCCAGTCACTGAGTATCCCAGAAATTAAACGAGCACCTACAACTCGCAAGCATCAAGATTCGGATCGAAGTCTCCAAGCAAAATCAGCTAAGACCCATGATCAAGTCGCAAAGAATCATAGATAGGAATCTTGTAACTAGCAGTTGACATGCATATAAGTATTTAGTTCAGTTTCATTTTTCCTTTGGTTGTAATAAGGCGGTCAGTAAAGCAACGATGACGACAGCAACAGCAGTAACAGCAAGCATTGCAGTCCCATGGTAGTCCCAGCTACCGAAACTTCCTGAACTACATTGACCTGATTCCTGTTTAGCCCAGGATATGTAGGAAATCTTTGAAGCAAGATTCGGTCAAAACTTTCAAAACATGCTTCACACGGAGTAGTCCATAGGCAAAAATTGCTCATACCCGCTCACTTTATTTTTGCACGAAAACTCTTCGTGTTTCCGAACAAAGAGGGGCAGCTGTGAGCACGTGATTTTTGTTTCGCGCGACAATCGCTCCAAAAGAAATAAAAAATGTGACAAATGGTCCTGCTGTACAAGTTTTGGATTTTGTGTGGCATATTCGTTAGTTATCTGTAATCCCGTCCGTGTTTATTTTAAACAATAAAAAATAAATAAAAAATGTGCATCTTTCATTTTTTTATTTCTGTCATTAAGTGATGTTAGTATAATTAATGTCAATTGTATGTAAAATGTTGTTTATGGTTTTATATGGTATTATTTGATAAATTAATTCAAAAGAAAAAATAATAATAAAAGAGAAGAAAGAATTCTCGGACTTGGGCTAGTCCAATTTTAAACAAATTGGCCCAACAAACTCAGCCCAAAACCCGTGCTTGCCCCGGTCCAGACCAGCCTACTTCAAGAACGTCCAAACGACGCCGTTTTAATCCAGTCTGATTTGGGCCGTTGATCTCAGATTGATCAACGGCCTAGATCACATTCCCATACCCATAAACAAACCCGACCCGTTCTACCCGAACCAACCCTGACCCTTACTAAGCCAAACGACACAGTTCCACTTAAGCCCTCAGATCCAGGCCGTAGATCTCGATTGATCTAACGGTTGAGATCAAGCCATCCACCCCATATATAAACCCTTCCCCCTTCAACCCCACGCCCTAATTCAAACCCCCCTGCCTTAGGTCGTCTTCACCAGACCCCAGCCCTCCAAACCCTAGCCGCCCATGTATACCTTCATCATGAAAGCCGGCGGCATGGACGCCGGTGACCTTACCCTTAACACCATAGAACCCCCTTGCTATCCTGAACATGGATCTGTTAACCACTTAGCTCAAATCCCCTCCCACCGTCTCGAATCTTCATTTGAAGATTCGAGTCGGAACCTGACTTACACCAATCGACCTCAACTTCACACCAGATAGTCCCCAGACCCCCCTCGTGACCAAACCATGCTTGGTTTGGTCCGAATCTAACCAGTGAAACACGAATCCCAGATCTGATTTTTTGAACCCTAGGTTTCCTCGTGCCTGTTCCGTATCTGTTTAAGCCGAAGAGATTAAGGTCTAATGGACCTTAATCGAAGTGTTTCTCATCTGAGAAACACTTCGATTAAAGTCCGTTCAGCCTTAAGAAAGGCCTGTTCGAATCCAAACTGAGGCTCTTTGATTTTTCGGGATTTAAGGTGAGTTTTGTTTTCTTTTTTTTATTATTCCATGTGCTGAGTAAAGGTCTGTTCATGTTTTGTTTTAATTCGTGTTTTTGAATTTTACCAACTGTGTCCTGTCCACCTTGCCTGAACCTCTGTGTTTGATTGAGTCTTTCCTCTACTTGTTACTGATAATGTGTATATGTGTATTTGCTGTGCGAACAATTGAACTTCAAATTTTGACTGATCAACTGATTCCTCGAGTACAATTTTGCTTAGTCAGTACAATTCAAATCATGTGTTTGATACTGTTAAATGTCTGATTTTGGCTTCGATTGTATGTGTTTTAACTAGTATAGTCGAATCGATATACGTCGTCAATTGGTTTCATGTTAGAATGGTAGCAATTTGACTCAGGCTTTTGTAATTTACTGAAGCATTGTTGAATCAGATTAATGTTGTTGCCACTCGGTATTAATTTGTTTAGCCAAATCAGAAAGACATTTAAAGGATTGATTTATTAGCTAGGTTTCAGATTTTAATTTAGTTGATAGCATTGTTTACTCATCTCTCAGCCTTGGGCAGCATGTGCATTACAAAGTAATGGACAGCATGTGCTGTCAGAATACATTCTGCTGCCCATATTCTGCTTTAGTTTCAGAAATAATAAGCATTACTCAAAAGGTAAGCCTGCCAAGGGAATATCATGGGGTTGTGTTCTTATTTAAATAGTGAGTGGAAACTGAAAAGGGGTAGCACATGGGAGGGTGTTCTGATTGTCTAAACAGGCTGTTAAAGGGGTGATTTGAGGCTTATAAAAGAGAGGGACTTCCATCAGTTTAGGGGGACCTGAAGATATACACATATATACATAGACAGGCACACAGACCTCAAGATAGACATAGATACACACACAGAGACAGAGACAAAGAGAATACACACAGAAAACTTAGTTTGGAGATTGAGAGTTGAAGTTCTGAAAAACAGAAAACTGGAAAAGAACTTTGTTTGATAACACAGATAGACAAAAATAGAAATTGCATTCTTCTCTGCTGTCTTGATTTCACTGGTCTTGACCTGTTTGTTCAATACTGATTTCTTCTAAATCCAATTGAGTCTGCTGGTTGTCTGTTGGTTTACTCTGGAACTTGGTCTAGTTGGGTCCTTGATTCTACTTGCTTCGCTTGTTGCTGTTGCTGCTATTCTGCTTTCTGCTGCTGCTGACCCTTCTGCTTCCACTTCTTCTTTGCATTTCAGTATTCAGGTACACATTTCGAGTCCCATGTTGGTGTTAACTGTAACAGTTCGAAAGCATGAAATGAAAGGAGTTTGAAGAAGTTTAAATGTCTGTTTGTAATGCTCATGGTATATTGATTTCTTTTGTATAAATTGATTAGTGTGTAATTCAATAGCAAAAGATTAGTTAGTTAATACTTAACTAAGTTTTAGCCTCTTGCATCTTAGTTTATAGTTGTTTGTTGGTACGAGGTGTGTAATGGTACAGTACGTAGAATGTACGGATATTTGACATAGCGACTGACCAGATTCCTGTTTAGCTATAATGATATGCATAGGATAGAATACTTCCACCTTACACAATGATGTTCTGTTTTATTTTAGTTCTTTTTTCAGGACCCGCTAGGCAGTATATAGGAGCACGTTCGAATCCCCATTAGTAATAATACCTAGTGGTTAATTCCCTTAATCTAGCCTAAATGAGTCTAGTTTAAATTTAATTCAAGAAATGTTTTGGATGTAAGCATAGCATTTTGTCAGCTCGTATGTAATTTCTTTGTCAAAATTAGAACATTTCTCATAAAGTATGACGTTTTTTTTATAAATAATTAATCAAAAATTGATTAGGCCAAAGCATATACTTGAATTAACATGTATCTTTCTTCTTCTATTTTAGACTGAACATAATAAAAATATAGTCACTTTAGGGTATCCTTTCTAAAAATTGAGACGAGCCTCGACAAACAAAAATGCACAAGCTGCGGGGCCCTCTAAGTGTATATATAAAAATATTTAGAACTCGGGACAGGCCGTTTAGCGAACTTCATGGCCATCCCCCAAAAATAACAATGCGTCAAACTCTTTAGGCGCGGCTCAATTAAATTACATTCTTAAACTTGGGTGCGCATTGATGTGACCCGAATCCAAATCTCAACGGAGTCGAAATGTGTTTAACAATTACGGGTGCATTGATTGCGATGTGGTTCGAGATACATTTTCACGACGTTGCAATTCTATAAAATAAATGATAAAAAAAGCGTTTTAAACTTAATAAAAGCACGTAAGTCACAACATGTATTTAAATCAGGTAATTAGCCATTATAACAATTTAAGCGACCGTGCTAGAACCACGGGATTCGAGGGTGCCTAACACCTTCCCTCGGGTCAACAGAATTCCTTACTTAGAATTTCTGGTTCGCAGACTTCATTTGGAAAAGTCGAAAATTTCCTCGATTCGGGATTCAAGATAAACCGGTGACTTGGGACACCAAAAGACAAACCTTTCCCAAGTGGCGACTCTGAAATAAATAATCTCATTTCGAATATTGTCACTTAAATTGGAAAAACTCCCCTCGCGCATTTAAACCCTTCGGGGCCGGGCGCGCAAAAAGGAGGTGTGACAGC